>NW_026782018.1:65000-197500 GCF_031769215.1 Ylistrum balloti | reverse complement strand
AACTAGCTGGTAAGTCACTTTGTGATGTTATGTCTTACCGCAGGCGTTAGGTGTCCGTCTATCCGTCCGTCTTCTTTTCCTACAAATAGCTACTAGTCATGAAGGACTGAGCTGATTTGCCCAGATTTGGTCAGAGTATCCTTAGGGAGAAGGAGACAGGTTTAGTATAAATAATGGGTCTTGGACCCTTAGGGCCTAAGGAATGGGCCCAAAATGTGGGTTTTTTTCAAAATTTTAAAAATCCATCTTTTTTTGTAGGAATCATGAGATTCTTGTCCAGTTTATTCTGAAGCATACTTGAATTAAGCGGACAAACCTTAATAGTGCGAATAGAGAAACTCTTTAGAACTCCATTTCTTTCTGAAGCACATTTAACCTCAAGGAGAAATGTAATAAGTTCTTAAAGATCTTTCTTCTGTACAATGATATTGTCTATGTTTGGTCTAAAGCTTTCCTGGGGGAATTGGACTCACTTTCGCACATGGCTGTATGACCGGTGGAGTTGACTAACATTTAACCTCAAGCTTCAATGACTGAATAGCTTAATTAGCTAGGTGGGCGATGCAGGCCATATTGGCCTCTTGAATTGAATGGATGTTTATACTTTGTAAGAAAATGTATATTAATCGTTCAGTTAGGTCTGCAATAGTATATAACCATTCACATTCAGTTTTAAACAGATGTGACGTCATAAACAGATGTGACGTCATAAACAAATGTGACGCAATTCAATTATTGTCATTACATTATGGATGTTCCAAAGCTAACTTTGAATTATCAATATTGCGAAGGAAAGAAATCTCTGTGACGTCATCACGTGCTAACAAAATATACTACATGGCAAAATCTGAGCAAAATAACGCTTGTAAATTCTCTCTGCAATATACCGCTCGGCTAGAGTGGTTCTCGTTGCTATCTTAGCGAATGGGTTGAAGTTAGTCATGTCTTCGTTACAGCTCATCGTCAGCATATGAAACCTACATTGTAAGCACCGTTTTTTCGTTTCCTCAATTCCTAACTAGCAAATGCTTTCTTTTTGAAGTACATTACTTACATAAGTTTGTTCCTCGTGTCGATCGCTTGTCCAAGTGATGTCGTAAGTGTTGCCTGTTATATAAAGTCTTTGGTATCGAATGGAAACGTTTAGATAATAGATTAGTCTTTGGCATAGAGGAATAGGAAGTACAGTTTTACGAAAAGCATGTCGGTTACAAACGTCACGTGGCTCCGGACAGACGTGTCTCAAACGACCTGTTACCGCCGTCAGTTTGAGACACGTCACATGGCTCAGGACAGACGTGTCTCAAACGACCTGTCACCGCCGACAGTGTTAGACACGTCACATGGCTCCGAAGAGACGTGTCTCAAACGACCAGTCACCGCCGACAGTGTGAGACACGTCACATGGCTCCGAAGAGACGTGTCTCAAACGACCTGTCACCGCCGTCAGTTTGAGACACGTCACATGGCTCCGGACAGACGTGTCTCAAACGACCTGTCACCACCGTCAGTTTGAGACACGTCACATGGCTCCGAAGAGACGTGTCTCAAACGACCTTTCACCGCCGACAGTGTGAGACACGTCACATGGCTCCGAAGAGAGGTGTCTCAAACGACCTGTCACCGCCGACAGTGTGAGACACGTCACATGGCTCCGAAGAGAGGTGTCTCAAACGACCTGTCACCGCCGACAGTGTGAGACACGTCACATGGCTCCGAACAGACGTGTCTCAAACGTTTTAGTTTTAGACACGTCACATGTACACAGACCATGTCGTTAGTTGGTTGGTTACAGGGTTCCTGTCGCCTACGCCAAACTCTCCCTATATCGCTAAGGGTTGTCTCATCAGGTTCTGGGGAGGTTCCAACCAATCTGAAGTCACATGCATATGACAGGTTAAATCTCGTTATCTTGTTTAACTGTATAAAACAACAGAAAATACCAATATGTCAATCGAAATTTTAATTAAACCAGGACTAGAAGAAAGTACAAATAAATGAACAATGTAGAAATTTACAGGTGTTAACACGTGACATTTTGCAACGGGGAACGAGTGTTGTAACGGATATTCGGACATCATCTTCGGAACAAGTTCACATCTACCTGTTGTTGTAACGGACATTCGGACTTCATCTTCGGAACAAGTTCACATCTACCTATTGTTGTAACGGACTGTCAGACATCATCTTCGGAACAAGTTCACATCTACCTATTGTTGTAACGGACTGTCAGACATCATCTTCGGAACAACTTCACATCTACCTATTGTTGTAACGGATATTCGGACATGATCTTCGGAACATCTTCACATCAACCTATTGTTGTAACGGACATTCGGACATCATCTTCGGAACATCTTCACATCTACCTATTGTTGTAACGGACATTCGGACATCATCTTCGGAACATCTTCACATCTACCTATTGTTGTAACGGACATTCGGATATCGTCTTCGGAACATCTTCACATCTATCTATTGTTGTAACGGATATTCGGACATCATTTTCGGAACATCTTCACATCTACCTATTATTGTAACGGATATTTGGACATCATCTTCGGAACATCTTCACATCTACCTATTGTTGTAACGGATATTCGGACATCACCTTCGGAACATCTTCACATCTATCTATTGTTGTAACGGATATTCGGACATGATCTTCGGAACATCTTCACATCTACCTATTGTTGTAACGGATATTTGGACATGATCTTCGGAACATCTTCACATCTACCTATTGTTGTAACGGATATTCGGACATCACCTTCGGAACATCTTCACATCTACCTATTGTTGTAACGGATATTCGGACATCATCTTCGGAACATCTTCACATCTACCTATTGTTGTAACGGATATTCGGACATCACCTTCGGAACATCTTCACATCTACCTATTGTTGTAACGGATATTCGGACATCATCTTCGGAACATCTTCACATCTACTTATTGTTGTATCGGACATTCGGACATCATCTTCGGAACATCTTCACATCTACCTATTGTTGTAACGGACTGTCGGACATCATTTTCGGAACATCTTCACATTTATCTATTGTTGTAACGGATATTCGGACATCATTTTCGGAACATCTTCACATCTACCTATTGTTGTAACAGCTATTCGGACTAACAGATATCACCTTCTTGGCGGGTTAATAACTACAGATTAACTCAAGACTGCCAACTCGCTACTTTAATTCACAACAAAATACAGGAATAAAGTAATTAATAAACCCTACACAGGAATAAAACCATAATTTCCAAAACCTAGTGCTTCCACGTGCATACCTCGAACCTTACTGCTATTCTTATGAACAAATAAACTAAGCGTTCATTGTTTTTAGAATGATATTATCAGCTTTGTGTTGAAGATTACTATTTGGATAATCGTGTGCATCTGTGTCTCCACACCAAAAACTAGCTTTACAGGAAGTGAAATGTCCTTAGTGTTTACACGTGGTCATGTTGTGAAGGCGTTCCGTGTTGGAATTTGCTTAAATGTAAGTAGTTTATTACCATAACACTGTTGTTAATCTTAAAACATGTGTCTAGAAATAAATTCCTTCTATAAAGTTGTAGTGTTCAGTTAGAATTAGTAGTATTTTTGCATTTTTAGCATTTTTTTGAGTTGGTAACCATGGCAATCACATGTCAGAAATAAAGGGTAATTTTTTTATCGCCGCAATTTTTATTTCTCTACTATTAATGTAATTGTTATGTAGTTTATAAAAATATATATACATGTAAGGATGTATTTTTATAATCAATCTGCAATGCCTGTATATCTCATACATGATCTATAATTTCAGTGCAAAAAAAAAGCACTGACAATCGTAACATATTTTATCTCTAAATTTTTTATCTATCCCTAGTTAAATTAAGACGTCCAAATGGGCAATTATCAAACAACTTTCAGCTGATTTAGACAGAGCTAGATCTAGTAATATAATACTGATATTGTAAGTGATTTCATTTCGAGTGATTTTCCTACCTGTACAGTGAGTGAATTTGCGAAACTCATGCCAGTTACACTGTGATATAATCATGAAAAGGAAGAGAAATTGTTTTTACATAATTCATAGACCATAACCCTAGAAGGATGAGACAGCGGTAAAATACATTCACTTAATTGTTTCGTCCTTCTTTACCTAAATCTGTATTAAGTGTTATTCGGTTGTGTGTATTTTTTTTACAATCTTCGAGAAACAGCTAGTCGAGATATCTATGCATGCCGCGTTTTTATTCATTCAAAATATTGCACTGTTCAGAATGTTTATATGTATATAATGTTGTTCACAAATTATATTGTATAATGAAAATTACTAAAAATTTTTGAATAACTATTAAATTGTCTATCAAGCCTTGGCTACTTTATACTTTTCTAACTTAAAACATCGCCTCCAAATCGTCGTGGTTTTTTTCGAGCAAGCTGTTGTTCCATTCTTGTTATGGGAACGTTCTTTTCGACGAAAAATGAACATAAGTGCAAATATATGTTGGTGAATTATACTGAAGTGTGTTTTGTGAAGATACGTCCAAATCAAAGTAGAAATACATATGGGGTACGAAATGATAAAAATGATCGAGTTTCTGGTTGACAACATTTCGTTGAATTTGGAGACATCTTAAAACGGACTATTGACATACATATGAGAATTAACGTGTGCCTCTCTGTTGGCTGACTTGTTTTTGTTTTCCTACGAGGCTTATCAAAACAGGTCAATGTGAATGCTCTATGTTCCGATAACATTTCTGCATCCCCAACCTATGGTAATTACATGTCACAGTTGATTCAATATTCCAATTTCGAAAGATGCATTTTGTTGAACATTTTTGGGGACGTTTTATAATCGCTATGGTGATCTCTGTTTCTTTGTGTGATATAAAGCCGGACGTGTTTGATGTTCGTTAGTTTGCCTGTTGGTTCCGTTGTTGTATACCTTGTTCTCATTTGACAACATAACATTACTCACTTGGATTGACTAAGGTTTACATTGCGGGTGTTTTAGATTAAGCAGAAGACGCTTTCTCTGCCGGAACACCTGGTCTTATTCCCCCTGTTCTCTTCAGGGGTCTATGTGTAGATTTTGTTTCTTTTGTTTATATTTTACCCAAGTTCTATAGTATTTTGTTAATGTTGTCTTCATGGTATTTGTTTGTTTGTTGTTTTTTTCTTTTTGTTTGTTTTGTTTTTTTAACTTATTAATTTTTTTTATTTTTTTGTTTTGTTTTTGTTTGTTTGTTTGTTTTTGTGTTTTTGCTATTGTTTCTTTTCTGTAGCAGATACTATGAATGTCTGCACAAATTTACTGCATATATACAACATACAGTTAGCGTGATCTCATGTTCTTTGCTGAATATATTCTATCTAAATGGGTTGGTATAGGTTTTCGAGAGAGATTATTAAAATTCTGCCAAGTATGTATTTGAAAGAAACTGAAAATTTTGGATGTCTGTTGACTAACTAATCCGTGGTTATCATCGAGATTTAATCCACGTAAACATCAAAACCAAATTTGTAAATTACAGAAATGTATTTCTTCACAGTAAATCGCTCAGCTAATTTGTCGTAACACCAGTACTCACTGAAACATCGACATCTCGTTCAGAAACACCGCACCATAGACAGGATTTCAAAACGACAAATACCTGTTTGCCTGGCGATGATGATAAATTACCTTTTTTGACGAGGTAGGTACAATTAATAACAAAAAACAAGTGTTGATTACATTTGTTTATTTTGAAACAATAGAGCATATTTGAAAACCTTCCAACTATTTCACTCAATAGACAATACAAAATAAAAACGTCAGTTTTACATATATGACTGGTCAAACGACAACGAACGATCGAAAGTTATTTTCTTTTGATGTTAACGATGCGTCGATAAAAAACGAAATACTGCATATGTTTAAAAAAGGAGAGGAAAATGGCTATATACAAATGTTGTTAGTCTCGATATTGTCGTGGAATTTGTTCGGCAAGTCTCGAGAGGAGATCTCGTGTTCGGGATTTTTCTTCTGGAATAGAAAAAAAAATGAATACAGGTAGGACATTGTAAGAAGCATATATATACACAATGTTATTTCGTATACGTCAGCTTTTCCGGAACTCTTCAACACTGCATCATAATATTTTGTTTTGTATATAAGATGATACTTATAATCGATTAAAAGCAATTTTGGAGGAGAATTTATTTTCGCCGAATTCGTGGGTACTTCGCATTTATGAGTTTACATTTTACGAAATACTAAACGAATTAAACTCGACATCAATTAAAATACCAGAAAATTAAGTGACCAGGATTTAAACACGATTCAAACACCAGCACATATGTATACTTTTGGAAAACCTCGAGAATTCAGTCCCACAGAAATATATTATTTTACAGTAACTCGCATTGTTGTGTTCTACTGACAGCAAAACTATCTCGTTTCTTAAACATACATATTGTTTTAAGTTTTCAAGCCAAAAATAAAAAAAAAAGATAGAGATAAAATAAAAAAATAATTGAAAAAAAATAACAATGTTAATAATGATGATAATAATAGATGGATAGATCTTAAACTAACCTTGTCTTTCTAAATCTTGCATAATTTCCTCTAACGTCAGGCCACTTTCAAGTGCTAATTCCACGTCTCCAAGAAGCTTGTCCTCCACAAGTCTAAGTGCTGTGAGTTAAAGAACATTTTGAAAAATACATACATTAGTAAAGTCTTTAACCAAGTGGACATCGAATGCCTGTTCAAACCAGACCAGAAAATTAAACATGGCTGACGAGTCTATGTCTAAGTTCAGTACATGTCACTTGAAATTTTATCACAATTGTAACATATCAAGTCTTGTGGAAAAACTGCTAAGTTAGCACCAACGGGAATGAAAACAAACGATAGAAGTTCTCTCCATATCTGACACTTTTTAAAACTTAGAGCTAGAGTATTCTAAAGCTTTATTGTAGCGTTTTGGACTATGACAAGGGTGGGGATCGGGGTGGGTTTTTGTTGTATTTTTCAAAATTATTTAGCGGATAAACTATATTGTTATAATTCATTGAACGAATTACAAACTAACCTTCACCACGGAACAATCCAAAACGTCCTTCTTTCGGTTGACGATACCCTCCATCGTTTCCTGAAGTTAAAACATGAAACTTAGATAAAAACAATGTCTTACATTTAGCAGCATGTGTGTTGAATAATTCATTGGATTTATAAATGAATAAATTAGACATTGCACCTCAGCGATTTAATTCTTGATTGATTTCAAATTCCAGGTGCAAAAGAACAAAAACTGTTCGTCAATTAAGTCCCAGTAAGGAACCACGTGTAGTTAGAAAACAGTAATTAAAATGACAATAAACAATATATATATATATATTGTGTTTAAACATGCCGACAAGACAACAAAAACTGATTCAGCTACGATGAATCACGAAAATAATAAAGTTCTTTTTCTGTGTAGACTAATGAAAATACAAGGAAAGTACGACTTGGCGTTCCGGGAGAGTAAGCGTCTTCTGATTGTTTATCTGCGACTGAAGTCATTCTTCCCTTAAGGAGAACAACATTGTCGTCAACAATGAAAGAACTTGGTAAACAGACGGGCACCGAGAAAAATCTGACTATCTGTAAGGCAAAAGGAAACGGGAGTGTTTCCCGAAGAGATAATTATGACGAACATAGAACTTTGACATAATCTTCATCTTGTGAGTTGCCAGCTGTCATTTTGCAAAATCTGATGTTATCATAACGATTCACGCCGTTCCCGTATGGTACAATGTCGAACATGTTGTTTCGTGTAGTCTTTAGCGTTTCGTTTCATATGTTAGCGTTTCGTTTCATATGTTAGCGTTTCGTTTTATATGAACATTTTATCATGATGCCAGGGACTCGTAAATCAAAAGGCGTTGCCGAATAATTGACAGAGAAGACAAAAATTGATAGTTATACATATTTTTATCTGTTGTCTCCATAACAAGAATTTAAGCGAACTCATATTATTTACTCTATATAAATAGTATACGACAATTACATATAAGGCCATTTCAGGTGATGAAAGCACGTGCAAAAGGATAGAAAGTCAACAAAATGCAATGTCATATTCAACGATATTAACTTAAATGGCAGTTAAGGATAACATGTTCTTGTTTCGTGTAAGATTAAATGTTTTATGATATTCTACGGCCTTAAATTAAATCAAATTAAATTAAGTTAAATTAAACTAAAATTAAATCAAATTAAATTAATTTAGAATTAAATAAAGTTAAATTAAATTAAAATTAAATTAAATTAGATAATATTCTACCTTCCCAGGTATGGTCAGGTTTGTCAGCTGTAAGCAGTTTTGCTAGTTCGACAACATCTGAATCTTTGTTCTTTTCGCCAACAGGGTCTTGGATGGGCTCCTCTCTAAACGACCCCATGTCAACTGAAATCCAGATACCATCCGTGTCAACAAATCTTTGTCAATGTACTTGGATCTTTATGAGTATCACTAGATCTTTATCAGTGTCAATACATCTTTATTAGTATCACTATATTGACAATACATCTTTATTAATATCACTATATTGACAATACATCTTTATTAATATCACTATATTGTCAATAAGTCTTTATTAATATCACTAGATCTTTATCAGTGTCAATAGATCTTTATCGATGCAAACAATGTTAAGCTACTTTTAACAACATCAATAGACCGTTACACATATTAATATCATTAAGCATTTACTGTCCATGTTACTCTTTTTTACCATAAGATATTGTCAATGTTAAACTTATTCTTTCAAACTCCTTATCCGTTCATTGGATGAATTGATTTTCCGTCGGTTTTAATCTTCCTTTACCTGGGCACGTTGTTTATAATCTTCCTTTACCTGGGTACGTTGTTTATAATCTTCCTCTACCTGGGCACTTTACCTAGACACGTTGTTTATAATCTTTCTTTACCTGGGTACGTTGTTTATAATCTTCCTTTACCTGGGCACGTTGTTTATAATCTTCCTCTACTTGGGCACGTTGTTTATAATCTTCCTTTACCTGGGCACGTTGTTTATAATCTTTCTTTACCTGAACACGTTGTTTATAATCTTCCTCTACTTGGGCACGTTGTTTATAATCTTCCTCTACTTGGGCACGTTGTTTATAATCTTCCTTTACCTGGGCACGTTGTTTATAATCTTCCTTTACCTGAACACGTTGTTTATAATCTTCCTCTACCTGGGCACGTTGTTTATAATCTTCCTTTACCTGGGCACGTTGTTTATAATCTTCCCCTACCTGGGCACGTTGTTTATAATCTTCCTCTACCTGGGCACGTTGTTAATAATCTTCCCTTACCTGGGCACGTTGTTTATAATCTTCCTTTACCTGCGTACGTTGTTTATAATCTTTCTTTACCTGGGTAGGTTGTTCAAAATCTTCCTTTACCTGGGCACGTTGTTTATAATCTTCCTCTACCTGGGTACGTTGTTTATAAGTGTCCCTTATCTGGGCACGTTGTTTATAATCATCCTCTACCTGGGCACGTTGTTTATAATCTTCCTCTACCTGGGCACGTTGTTTATAATCTTCCTCTATCCTGGGCACGTTGTTGATAGTCTTCCTTTACCTGGGTACGTTGTTTATAATCTTCCTTTACCTGGGTACGTTGTTTATAATCTTTCTTTACCTGGGCACGTTGTTTATAATCTTCCTCTACTTGGGCACGTTGTTTATAATCTTCCTTTACCTGGGCACGTTGTTTATAATCTTCCTTTACCTGAACACGTTGTTTATAATCTTCCTCTACCTGGGCACGTTGTTTATAATCTTCCTTTACCTGGGCACGTTGTTTATAATCTTCCTCTACCTGGGCACGTTGTTTATAATCTTCTTCTACCTGGGCACGTTGTTAATAATCCTTACCTGGGCACGTTGTTTATAATCTTCCTTTACCTGCGTACGTTGTTTATAATCTTTCTTTACCTGGGTAGGTTGTTCAAAATCTTCCTTTACCTGGGCACGTTGTTTATAATCTTCCTCTACCTGGGTACGTTGTTTATAAGTGTCCCTTATCTGGGCACGTTGTTTATAATCATCCTCTACCTGGGCACGTTGTTTATAATCTTCCTCTACCTGGGCACGTTGTTTATAATCTTCCTCTATCCTGGGCACGTTGTTGATAGTCTTCCTTTACCTGGGTACGTTGTTTATAATCTTCCTTTACCTGGGTACGTTGTTTATAATCTTTCTTTACCTGGGTAGGTTGTTCAAAATCTTCCTTTACCTGGGCACGTTGTTTATAATCTTCCTCTACCTGGGTACGTTGTTTATAATCTTCCTTTACCTGGGCACGTTGTTTATAATCTTCCTCTACCTGGGTACGTTGTTTATAAGTGTCCCTTATCTGGGCACGTTGTTTATAATCATCCTCTACCTGGGCACGTTGTTTATAATCTTCCTCTACCTGGGCACGTTGTTTATAATCTTCCTCTATCCTGGGCACGTTGTTGATAGTCTTCCTTTACCTGGGTACGTTGTTTATAATCTTCCTTTACCTGGGTACGTTGTTTATAATCTTTCTTTACCTGGGTACGTTGTTTAAAATCTTCCTTTACCTGGGCACGTTGTTTATAATCTTCCTTTACCTGGGTACGTTGTTTATAATCTTTCTTTACCTGGGTACGTTGTTTAAAATCTTCCTTTACCTGGGCACGTTGTTTATAATCTTCCTCTACCTGGGTACGTTGTTTATAATTGTCCCTTACCTGGGCACGTTGTTTATAATCTTCCTCTACCTGGGCACGTTGTTTATAATCTTCCTCTACCTGGGCACGTTGTTTATAATCTTCCTCTACCTGGGCACGTTGTTTATAATCTTCCTCTATCCTGGGCACGTTGTTTATAGTCTTCCTTTACCTGGGTACGTTGTTTATAATCTTAGTTTACCTGGGTACGTTGTTTATAATCTTCCTCTACCCGGGCACGTTGTTTATAATCTTCCCTTACCTGGGCACGTTGTTTATAATCTTCCTTTACCTGGGAACGTTGTTTATAATCTTCCTCTACCTGGGCACGTTGTTTATAATCTTCCTTTACCTGGGCACGTTGTTTATAATTGTCCCTTACCTGGGCACGTTGTTAATAATCTTCCTTTACCTGGGCACGTTGTTTATTAAGTTAATCTCGATAGTATACATACCTCTATGATCTGCCGTTGTTCGTTGTTTGTTCTGGTGCTGTTGTTGGTCTTTCAGTGTCTGAAGAGCTAACAGCAAAGCCTGAAAACAGCGTCAGTCACTACGATTGAACACAAATCTCTAACAATCTGTACAATTATACCATTCCCTATTGTACCCATATTGTATTTTACCTTGTTATACAGGACGAAGAAACATTGTATTCTTAGCAATATTTACCAGTTAAGCTTGTTGTAAAGTCATTTTCATTATTAGGACTTTGTGAATATAAACTTTTATATTTCAGTGCGTAAGACATTGTCATGGTTATCATATAACACACGTCTAGTGCAATGTGTTGATTTCACTAATAAATGACATATTGTTTTTTAAAGTCGTAAAAACTTTCCTGTAGAATTCTTCCTGGCTTATATAAAACTGCGTTAAATGCATTTCTATTATTTTCAACAATATAAGTAATGTGCTGCAATTGTAAGTTACTGATAAAACAGTCAATAAAGTGCGTGTCATATATATTCAACTTAAGTTGTATAAGATATGTATGAGACAGAACTCGTCAAAGAAATAGGAAGTAACATCACGTATGTTATATCATTATCCTCTCTTACGATAAAAATTAAATACAACATTGTTTCATTATAAGTATACCTCTAGGGTTTCTCCTTGTAAACCAGCCAACCCTGCAGTCATTGTAGAATCTCCAGCTAGTTTTAGGTTCCTTTGTGACTTTTCATCTTTGTCACGTGACATATTTGATTCTGTCGCCATTTTGGACACGCTGGACTTTGTTTCATCATCAGATTTTTTATTCTTGCTTTCTGGACTCTTGGCAATATCTGCCAACTTTAAAAAGAACCATATGTTTGTCATAAAATTTGAATGCATGAATGGATACATAAATATATAAATTTAACCTGCAAATGACGCGTCTAATATAGAAATACTCTCGATGAATTTATGCTTTATTTTAAAATGAAAGAAAAAGGAACGATATTTTTTAATCTTGCATTGGTTCGTCACAATTACTTTCCAATTTACTTCAATTTTATAACTGAAATATAATTTACTGTTTAAATAAAATTTTATTTGATGTAACGAAAAGAAAAACAAGTTTATTTATGAAAATTCATTAATTTTTTTCATATTCATTGAATTTTGGAACCGTTTTTTTTCACACGCTTAGAGGAAATATTTTGGGGTACATCAATATCCGACAAAACATTGAACAAAGAACTGTTAAAAGTTTCAATAATCTTAAGTTTAAGTTAACGTTACATTATTTGTCTTTTTTGCCCTTGCCAAAATACCGATAATATTTTAACATATTGTCAATGCTACCTCTATACCTGACACCTATTGAACGTCCTGTATCTTGCATATCAACGATATTTATTTGATGCACTGAAATTCGTTAACATATAGCTCATTTTATAACATATCGATGGTCTATATATATAGTTGATCCAACGAGGAATAATGTGCACAATACCAAGTTATTTTTAAAACCGGTCTAATCTCAAATATTCTTCAAAATAGATGAACAAAGGACAGTTTAGTTGTATTAATAAAAAAACATTAATATAAAGCTAACATTTTTTTCTCGTCGGTTGGTTGATTTGAAAATAATGTAAGCTTTTAAACGTTTGTTATAAATGATATGTAACTTAACTTCATACAAGCGTTATGAAGATTTGATTTATTCTATGCAGTTTTCTATATAAGACAAATATACTTACTAACGAGCGAAGTTTAGACAGCTGAAATAGAATAAATCGGAATTCAAAAACAGAATCACACAAAGGAAACAGTTTTTAAGAAAACAAAATGAAAATTTATGAATCTTCTGTGAATTTTTAACTCAAAAAGAAAAAAATCATGTGATAGATTTAAGTATTTTTCTGATGGTGAAGCTTGAGAGAATTTCGGATCGTCTGGCTTACAGTCTAACTTTTTGTTCGATATAGATTCGTCAGATCATACGAGATTGAATGAAACGAGACTTGAAACTTAGAAGTTTTTTGGTGTAAAAGTGTTAATGATAATTGCCACAGCCAATGAAAAACGATCTAGGGTTTATTACAGTAGTGACATATGCAAAAGTATGAAAAGGGTAAATTCATTTGAAATGAGTCACCTACATGAGATAAATATCCCCATAATGTCATAGATAACAATAATATATAAAGTAAACATCCCCCTTTGTGTGATAAAAAACTGTAAATAAATTAAAAAATAGACCATGAACTGTTGGGATTTTGGTTAGTTTGTAAGAAACACAAATTGTGTTAGAGGACCACAAAAATATACGCGAAAATGTTCTATTTTCGGGTTTTATTGTGATATGTCAGTAGTTGTAATTTAGTTTTAGTTAAAACATATTTTATTGCCAAAATATTGCAAGAGGACTGGCCACAAGTTCCAAGAACTTATAATCGCCCGCTCCTAATTATTAAACACATACATATGTACACGACATCATAAGATGGCAGATAAAATTAGAAGATAACATGATAATTTATATTGAGAGAGAGAGAGAGAGAGAGAGAGAGAGAGAGAGAGAGAGAGAGAGAGAGAGAGAGAGAGAGAGAGAGCTTAATCTCTTTGAATAATAAAATAGTTGAAATGATTTGCATACACACATACACACACTAACATCCACTAGATCTATATACATGTATGTGACTAATTGCATACAGTACAGTCAGCACAGTGATACACTGTACGCTATTCAATTTCATCAGCTGTTCAAATGTTCATCACATCCCGTGCTAAAGTGGCGTTCTCCTTTTGTTTCCTTGCATTCTTAGAATTTCCGTTTCCACCGTGCCGACTGAGACTGTATTCAACACATAATTTAATAACCAGTAGTTGTAATGGTTCAATCATGCGTGAAACTTATTCTTACCTTCGATTCGAGGCTCTGTATCTGTGAAATATAAAGAAGAAAACATTATATTGTCATTTTAACAAATACGAAAACGACTTTAGTGAATTAAACAGTGTATTTGTATAAGGAATTGAACCGAGTGGTCGGGTAGCGCCTTTCACTTAGCCGTCCGGGGTTCGATTCCCGTCACGAATATGTGAAAGGTATGGGGTGACCTGCCCGACCTCGTGAGTTTTCCCCGGGTATTCCGGTTTCCTCCTACAGTAAGACCCCTCGCGCGCTTCCATTTGGGCCATCAAGAGGGATTAACAGAAGTTGTTAAAACTTGTTTCAAATTTGCTGTGAATTAGGATATAAAACACATATGATGATGCGTAAAAATATTATCTTGTATTATCTTGTGATAATAGAAAGGATGATGATTTTTCATGGGGATTATTTATATATGTTAACGAAACCAATCCAATAGTGTACTAACAATAAAATGGCTTTTTATTGAATTGGTGACATGTATATGACATACACAGGATGAAATGTTGACTATCTTTATCATCTTACCTTGTTTGATGAAGATGTACTTATATCTGAAATGAAGGAAAAAATATCACTCAAGATTTGATAGATTGCTTTTAAAACTAATAAACAAAATAATTAAAATGTCATTCAGTGTCGCGAAATATTTTCCAACTGTCCTTTGAAATAGCCGTGCTCGTGGTTGGTTTCATAATTAGTTTTCTATCTCCGGAAATTGTTGTCCTACCTCCTTTCAGTTTTTGACGAGCGTGTGGTCAATCAGTTAGACAATATGTATATATGTAATTGTAACATTACATTTCAAACACGGTTTTTGGTTTGTTTTAAAACAATCTTAAGAGTTCTTAGGGATTAAAAGCATGTCACGTGGAGTTTGGCGGATTCTACACCTGGTGATCCTTCGAGCGGATAAACTTAACTGTAACACTGCAAAAAAATATCTGAGCAAATTTTCAAGCTATTTTTAAAATAATGAATTATGAGATGTTGATATTCCTTTACGTCACTCACATCATTACAGCATTTTAAAACATAGACAGAGTTATCTACACTTGAAACAGCTTCGCTTCAAATTACTGATTCCGAAGACCGGAAGTACAGATCGAAAACCCATGTGACTGCTAAAACTGAAATTAAACCAAACTTCGGTTTGTAATGAAACTCGAACCGCAGCGTTGCTTCGTATGGAGTTTAATAACAGGGGCTATATTCATGGATATAATCCGAGTAAATATGATTTCCTTCGAGAGTAAAGCTCCTGGCGATCTATTTCAGTCAAGCAGAAATATTCATGGATGACCTGAGTGTTGTTTTGGAAAAGAAAATTAATAATGTTATTTTTATCATAACCACCAGCCAAAACCTCTTATTAATTAAATTGTATAGATATAAAATGATGCCTCTAAGTTGGTTTACATTATATTAGATAAAGCAACCCTTTTCACATAGCTATTGGTATAAATATGTCTTGATATAGAAACACACCCAAAGATAAATATCACCACCCTCATATTACCCCACAGGAGAAAATAAGATCCGATCGGCAGCAAACACACGCATATGTACTCGTTATTATACCTCGTCGTTTTACCATTCAAAGGTACACTTACCTGTATCAACAGCCGGCGCTGAAGACCCATACCCCGCCAAACAGAACACTAACACTAGACAAGCGTATCTTACAGCCATCTTCATTAGTCAGTTTCACAATGTTGACAGTTTCTCAAATGACCAGGTGAAATGTTCGTTGAAATTCGACGCCAACACTTTTTATTCCATGTCAACCGTAATTGGGTATAAATCTGTCTTATATGCTAGTAGGGTAGTTTTATCGGCAGAATGTTTCCTGTTCAAGGTGTGCAGATTTAACCTTAAAATTGACCATAAACGGGTAGATGAGTCACGAAAATCTCAGGTAACACTCCTGTATCACAGATAGCTTCAAATAAAGCACACATCGATGTTGCAGCGATATTAATACACGAATTACGAACCTGCGTCGGAAGCTCTCGAGATTGTTTACATTATAGTAAGGTCAAAGGTCGGCGATAGGTGTGCCATCGAAACATTGACAGATCGTCAAGATATGAGGAAATGCCACAAGTGACTCTAAGGTGAGAACCAAACATCAAAATCCATTCATAAAACGAAAACTTTCCTCGCCCATTAAATATTTTAAACGCTACAATAATTTATGACGTCATCGGACTTCCGGTTAATCTTCAGGTTTAAAATCGATGCGAGAACTTTGATAAGGAGGTGACTATGACGTGGTTTATGTTCGATGTTGTGTACACCGTGATAACACTGTCCTTATTTCTACGTTAATTCCTGACTTAAGAGGATTTATTGATATCCCTTGATATTTGACCGTATCTAAAATATGCACGTCTTTACATAAATGAAATATATTCGGTTTAAGATAACAATTTCTTCCTGACACAATCGCTAATCTCAATTTATCACTATATCTTATACTAAAATGACAATGTAATATTCACCAACATTTATTTTATGCACTCTTCACTAGTACCTACTGATAATATTATAATTTTTGCGGGGCTAAAATTTTGCGGTTTATCTGTTTATCATTTAGTGGAATGAAAGTACTCATGACTAAACGAACTAAATCACGCACGCATATCAATGATTTTACAAAATACCATCCAACGAAATAATATTGATATTTAGAAATTCTTATATGAATTAATATTATAGATTAATATCACATTCTATATATCATTATGATATACTCATAATATAATATATATCGTATATCATTGTCAAAAAAAAAAAAAAAAACACACACACAAGAAAATATTAAAAAATTTACTCTTGTTGTAGATAATTATTGTTTACCTTAGTCATAACAAATGTTAAAGACTGATGTATGACTCCATTACAAGTTATGAGAAAATTTAAAAAGTTTTGAATTCCATCATATTAATCCCAACACTGCCAATTCGTTACGCCTCTATGTTTTATTTTTTCCAAACCTTTGCTTAATTCTTACAGTTAATAATTGATTAAAAGTGATCTTAAAGTGACATTTTGATATCACCCTTGCCGGCACCTCTCGCAAAATTGTGTACTGAAAGTCCACACTCTAACAACAACGGCATGTAGAAATGTAATCTACCTTCATATCGGCTAAGATACTGACCTCTCGTAAATTGAAGAAGAATTGTCGTCACAGGGTACAAGGTACACACACATTTATTTCAAGTGTCTGATGGAGGGTTTTCAAAGTATCGACAGCTTGGCGCAAATGAACTAGCATTGCATACGTGAGAAGATTAAGACGTTACATTTTGAAGGATTTCGCTGTACATAGTGAAGTCATTTTATCGGGACAAATATTTTATAAAACGTGTTAAATTGTTAGAAAGTTCCACGGTTTGGCCATAAAATCTGGTCTGTAATGAGCGTACAAACACAAATCATCTTCTTAATAGCTTGTGAGGGGGAAAAGTCAAAATCGTTTTGACAAAAGAATAGTTTCATTCTGTTTCTGAAATTAAGAAAATAAACAGCAAAAATGTAATTTCATTTATTAAAAAAAGACAAATCACAATAGACAAACAAGTTGTTTGAATTAATATAATCGTCGAAAATTACACATGATACCTGTGATCTGTGTAAGATTAAAGGTTATATGCTACCTTACACATTATACCTGTGATCTGTGTAAGATTATTATATGCACACACATTATACCTGTGATCTGTGTAAGAGTTAAGGTTATATATGTGATCTGTGTAAGATTAAAGGATATATGCTACCTTACACATTATACCTGTGATCTGTGTAAGAGTTAAGGTTATATGCTACCTTACACATTATACCTGTGATATGTGTAAGAGTTAAGGATATATACTGTCTTACACATTATACCTGGAATTGCTTTAGAATTAAGATTGATTGCTACTTTGTATCTTATACTTGTGATCTGTGTCAGAGTTAAGATATTACAAATATCTATTAACGACATTGTAGTTTGTGAGACAACAATACTCAGCATGCTTCCGAGAGAAAATGAACATAATACATATCCCTTATACTGTTCAACATGTGATTGAAAGAGATAGCATAATCTAGATAAACACGATTCAGTAATTCAGATTGCCTATCAATGCTAAGCGTACGAACCTCCATTGTTTATGTTGGAATCCGTCTTTATTAAGAGCTGGTCTAATCACTGGCGTTACCGTTTAAATAATGGTAAATATACATGTGTGATTATGAAATACACTGGAGTATTTGTCGTGGATGTTATAGAAGTAAAAACTGATCAAAGATTTTGTTGAAAAGACATCGATAATAGTGGTTTTCAAATGCACTATTGACGCAGCTATAGGAAACGACTGTGCTCCTCTTTGAACAGACGTGTATTAAATTTCATACGAATGTGAACATACAGAAAAGTTCATCAAAATATGTCACAAAGACATTGTCAAATAAGAATACAGTGTTACCGTCGTCATAGTGATTTCATTGAGGAACATTCTTTTCTTTGTGCGATTTGAAGCCGGACGTGTCTACTCCTCGTTATTTTACCAGCTGGTTCCGTTGTCGTATACTTCGTTCTCATTCGAGAACGTGACATTACATACCTGAACTGAACAAGATTGACATGGCGGATATCGCCGATGAAGCAGAAGAGGTGTACTCTTCCGGAACACCTGGTCTTATTCTCCTTGTACTTTTTCCGGATACTCTTTGTAAATCTTTAATTTGTTCCTATTTTGTCCTTGTTTGATTGAATTGGAGTTTGGATTATGATTATATTGACATGTCGGTATTTTCTTGTTTTTTTTTTATTCCTGCGGAAATTGACAATCATGTATTCAGATAATAATCAATGTTTTATACGATTGCATTATAAACATCAATTACAATTGTATGTACAGACTTATCAATATATTTAAGACCATGTCTCTCATCTATCATATCGTGAAGAAGTATCTATACACCTGTATTTAGGGAGAGGGACTCGCATCTAAACACCTGTTCCCAATAGATATATACGTGACACATTTATCAATAACGTGAGGGACCATATCTACGTCTGAACATGGGTCCATGCCGGTAATGATGTTGGGAGATCAATGAAGGGGGTGTGGCATCGTAGAGATAGACCGTGAAATCATGGAAAAGGGAGGCAGTACGCGGACCAGATCAGGTTTAATGATAAGGGCATGGTTATACAGGGAGACTTGGAATTATAGAGAATTAATGAGGTGCAATATAAAGGGAGAAAAAAATTCATGACAAGAAGGCGTGTCTTAAAATGTGGGGCGTGGCCTAGCAGAGAGACATGATGGAACTATGCCGGAGAATTAATGTTATTCAATATAAAGGGCCAGGGTAACCCATGACAAAGAAGGCGTGTCTTAAAATGTGGGGCGTGGCCTAGCAGAGAGACATGATGGAACTATGGAGAATTAATGCTTTCAATATAAATGGCCAGGGTAACCCATGCCAAAAAAGGCGTGTCTTAAAATGAGGGACGTGGTATTGTAGAGAGGCATGAATTATCATAGAGAACGAATCCTGTGCTATACAAAGAGAGGGAGAAGGCGTGTTTATGACATGGGGGGGGGGGCGTGATTTTAAAAATAGTGGGCGTGGTAAAGCAGAGAAAGAGGCTAATATATAACAGAAATCGAAGGTCTTTGACAAAACAATATTACCTAGATTCTTGATATGTTAATTGTCGCTACGT
Source organism: Ylistrum balloti (assembly GCF_031769215.1). Classification (NCBI taxonomy): domain Eukaryota; kingdom Metazoa; phylum Mollusca; class Bivalvia; order Pectinida; family Pectinidae; genus Ylistrum; species Ylistrum balloti. Next base: position 177,664 of record NW_026782018.1, on the reverse strand, counting down.
AACTCAGATGTTTAGCTCTGACAGTTGTAACATCGTCATGATCTTTTTATTTACTTTGATAATCGGCCACGTCACAGCATACAGTGAGTATAAAGTTATTTTAGAAATACGAAGGGAAACTAAAATTTTCGTTTGAAATACACATTGTATAAATTTTCAAATGTAGCATAAAGACTTGATAAAAGAGACAATATATTTAATGAGGAAAACTGAATGAAACGTTGACATTTATAGATTAAACACTAATGTTAATTTGCTGATTGCGATTTGTAAATATCAACATCAATTAAATTTTGTTGTTTATATGGATTATGCCTGGAACAAAATCTACCACACATTGTTACATCAACAGATAAGAAAAAGACAAAATTCGTGAATTCATGTGTCAATTTAGCTTTGTTTTATATAAGAATAGTAAAAACTGATCCATGGCTTCGAATTTTTGTTGGATCACAACCGTATCAAAATATTGTTAATCAATAATCAATCAATCGATTTTAGCTTACATTGATCTCTCTTGTTGGCACGGAGTACTGATAATCAACCCTAGTGTATGGCGAGGCGGTCCCATAAATTTTCACGTTTTTCCGGGAAATCGCTCCCCGGACACCTACACGTGCATGTAGTTGTATCGCGAGAGTGTTACCGATATAAAACCCAAACACGTATCATTTTTAATGACCTATGAAAAAAATACGGAAAATTTTCAAAATGGTGATGGAAAGTTCACAAAAAATTCCATAAAAAATTGCTAGTGCAAGTAGATATTTTTTATAAATATAGAAACGTAAACATTAATTTGAAGTTTTTTGGAAGTAATATTTTATTCACTGCCTTCAGAAAAAAAAAAGAAATAGAAAAAAAAACGATGTTTTACTTATTCATCTTTCAGCGGCTGTCCCACTGAGCGAGTATGTGCAAGTTCCGGGAAAGTACGTGGCCCCTATTCCAAGGAATTCTATTACAATAATCCGTGACGTCAGTCTCCAACTTTGCGCGGCAAAGTGCACCTTGGCGTTTCGGATGAAAACATTTCCTTGTTATGCATTTGAATACACGCCCGGAAGTAGAATGTGCGTGCACACAAATGTTACGTCACTTGTCATCAATGGCGGATTTCTTGGGTTGAAAGACAACAAAGCAGTCGATTATTACGAGAGAACCAAAAGTAAGTGTTACGTTTCTATAGAATAAAGTTTGACAGAAAAGGGGGAAAATGGAAACAAAAACGAAAACATGATAACCCAGCTATTATTGTTCATGTTTTGCGAACATGTATATGATTTCAAATATGATTTAGTTCGCAAGTGGAATATTCATCATTATAAACGCGAAAATAAATTCAACAAATAATTTCTATTTTATACTGCCGATAAAAAGAGGACAATTGCACATAAAGTTTAAAGGTGTCAGAAAAACTAGTTTTATCACGAGAAAATATAATTGATTCAATCAATTTTGAAAATATGTTTATCATTTTGTTTGTCTTTATTTGATTTGTTTATTTATTGTCGATTCCTGTATTTGTTTATTAATTTGAAGAAAAATAACATTTTATGGAATCGATATTGTAACTGACTTTGTTACTAATAATAAACGTACGTATGTTTTTATTTATTTTTCTTATTTCAATTCATTTGCAGCGTCATACACGAACTTATTCCAAAGTCACGATCACGCTGCGCTTAAGCAGCAGAACACTTACTTTAAAATCAGTCTCAACAAAACGCTTGAAGAATGTGCATACGAGTGCCTGAGTACTGCGGTTCATACCTGTATGTCATTTTCCCACAGTCCCAGCACAGGCGCGTGCGGCCTCAGTAACGTGTTCTATGGCGAGGGTCACGAGGCGATTAGACTTATCCAGAGTCGTATTTACAACCACTATCAATATTATACAAGTACGATAAACGTTCTATAATTAGACACACCCGATATCAAAGATGTCATTTGACGTAATTATTAGATCAGTTTTACACAATGTCCTTCGTTCTGTCCCGCGAAACAGTCGGCAAAGTGTCGGATTACGTAACCTTTGGTGATAATTCCGACGTCTGTGATCCGACACTTACTTCCCTTGACTGTAAGTGCTCTTCAGAAGGTCCGAGAAACGGACCAATCAGTGTTGTAGTGGTTTTCTAACTGTGCAAGATAATTAACCAATTCTTTAAAAATGAAATGAGTCTCTTGTTTCTTACTTTCGTATTGCAGAATCAGCTGGCTACCTCTAGCTAGGAACCTGATAACCTCTAGCTAGAAACCTAGTAATCTCTAGCTAGTAACCTAGTAATCTCTAGCTAGTAACCTAATAACCTTTAGCTAATAACCTAGTAACCTTTAGCTAGAAACCTAGTAATCTCTAGCTAGTAACCTTGTTACCTCTAGCCAGTAACCTAGTAATCTCTACCTAGTAACCTAGTAACCTCTAGCTAGTAACCTAGTAACCTCTAGCTAGTAACCTAATAACCTCTAGATAGTAACCTAGTAACATTTAGCTAGTAACCTAGTAACCTTTAGCTAGAAACCTAGTAATATCTAGCTAGTAACCTAGTTACCTCTAGCCAGTAACCTAGTTACCTCTAGCCAGTAACCTAGTAATCTCTACCTAGTAACCTAGTACCCTCTAGCAAGTAACCTAGTTATCTCTAGCTTATAACCTAGTAACCTCTAGCTAGTAACCTAGTAATCTCTAGCTGGTAACCTAGTAACCTTTAGCTAGTAACCTTTAGCTAATAACCTGGTAACCTTTAGCTAGAAACTTTGTGATCTCTAGATAGTAACTTTGTTACCTCTAGCCAGTAACCTAGTAATCTCTACCTAGTAACCTAGTACCCTCTAGCTAGTAACCTAGTAACCTCTAGCTAGTAACCTAGTAACATTTAGCTAGTAACCTAGTAACCTTTAGCTAGAAACCTAGTAATCTCTAGATAGTAAACTAGTAATCTCTAGCTAGTAACCTAGTAACCTCTAGCTAGTAACCTAGAAATCTCTAGCCAGTAACCTAGTAACCTCTAGCTAGTAACCTAGTAATCTCTAGCTAGTAACCTCTAGCTAGTAACCTAGTAACCTCTAGGAGAACAGCTCTCACCAATGACCAAAACAACAGAAAAAAAATATTAATTGATTAACCATTGAATAAATAAACAAACAAATATAGATGTTTGGAAATGTATAATTCTGGCTGAGAATTATTGTAGTAACAAATGTATTTACAATCCTCCTTGATTAAGTGTTTTCATAATTTGACCGCTGACCTCGTCTATTTTAGGATGTGTTGAAGGACTCATTTTTTCCCTGTAGGTTGGCCGTGCAATGTGACTATTCCGGAAAATTACGGACCTCGCGCTATCGCTTCTCTCCATTTTCCGTACCAGTCCATCCGGCATGCCCAGTGTCACATAAAAATAAGAGCACCATCCGGAAAACAGGTCCAGATTTTGTTTCCTACTGTTTTCTTTGGACAAGAAGTTTGCAATAAACAAAACGGTGTCGGTTTGACAATACATGACGGAAATTCAGCAAGTGGGTCAATACTCGGACATTACTGTCAATCAACAACTAATAGATCACATCCACCCTACGTGACTTCTACTTCCGGGTCAATCTACGTCACATACAAAGCTAATGAAGTTCCACTAGCCTTTGAGTCAATATACCAATTTGGTAAATATTTGAAATTCACAAAATGTCTCGCAAATCGATATGCATATACATACCAAATTTGAATTTATTCATTTGAAACTACTTTCAGAAAAATGCATTTGTCATATTTGTTCAATGAATACGTAAGCAGAAAGAAAGAATAAGTTTTGAAAAATTCATACAACGAGGCTATGATGAGCACGTTCCAAGCAGCCTTGTCTTCTAGTGATTGGTTTGAATTCAAGTAATAAACAAATGAACACCACAAACATGTCAATTTATTAAGAAAATTCATAGAAAACGAAAAATCAAAAATAAATTTCTCCGATTGCCAGAGAATCTTAATTTAGCAGTATATCAATGGTAATTCTCATATTCTCTACACGCAGTGACGGTTGATCCCTGTGAAAGCAGTCAATGTAAAAACAGCGCCACCTGTATAGCCAAGAACACGAGTTACGTGTGTGAGTGTCCTACTGGATTTATTGGTCAGTTCTGTGAGGTCAATGTTGACGATTGTGCCTCCTCGCCGTGTCTGTTCCAAGGACAATGCATTGACCAGATCAACAGTTACACATGCAACTGTACACACGAATTCACCGGGGAACGATGCGAAAAATTTATCGGCGAATGCGCAGATAATCCATGTCATCAAGGTATATGTGTCGTCACTAGTCGATATAACTACACGTGTAATTGCTTGAATGGTTATGTAGGACGACATTGCGACATGAAATTCACACCCTGTATGTCCAGTCCTTGTCAGCACGGCACGTGCGGGGAGACGCCTGACAACTACATATGTAAATGTTCAGCTGGATACACCGGTAGGAATTGTGATCGACCATCCGTTGACCTTTGCACTCCCTCTCCTTGTAAACATGGCCGATGCATCTCGACAGCAAACTCTGATGTAACCTGTACATGCGACAGTGGTTTCACCGGAAATCTTTGTGAGACTAGAATTGATGTCTGTGCTTCAGTCAACTGTAACAACGGAAGTTGCGTCAGAAACGAAATCGGTTACTCATGTCAGTGTCACGCCGGGTTCAAAGGTCAATTTTGTGACACAACTATGGCGGTTTGTGAACACCACAAAGAGGACTGTTATCCTGGTACATGTTATCCGTATGCCAATGTTCCGGAAGCCTATATTTGCTGGTGCCCAGATAACAAATACCATCGACAATGCAACAATACCTTTGACGCGTGTTTACCATCACCATGTCACTATGGCACGTGCAACCGGAGTGACAATGGATACACATGTATTTGTGCTGATGGCTATATTGGTATGCATATTTCGAGTAGGATACTTTTATTTTTCGCGCTATAGTTTAACGGTATGCATTAAAATGCATTTTCTTTATCCATCCGAAAGCAGAACCGTCCTTACCGTACATATCTAACTCATTTCAAACTGTACACAACTATTTCGTTGACATAAGCATCGGTTCTCAGTAATTTCTATACAAATGAAATTATTTTGCTTTTTCATTAGTCCCCTCTGGAGATTGTTTGAGCTGAATTTTAATTTTTAAACATCGTTGATATACTGAAGCCCATAAAAAACGCAAGTACCAGTACATTTTCATGTGAAATTTTTAGATATGACCTTTTGTATGCTAATACTGATAATATAAAGTTGTGAGTGCAAATGATGAAATGGCGTCATGCTAGCACTATCATCAGGCTTGCTGGACGCTTACAGCATACAGGTTCTCTTTCTGATCGTCCCAGGACTGGCAGACTAAGAGTGGCAACTCAGACCCAAGATCGCTTCATCCAGGTAACTCACCTTCGTAACCGGACCCAGTCAACAACCAAAACAGCCATCATAGGTAGAAGAAGCACAGTGTTCCTCGGGACCGTCCAGCGTCGCCCACGTGAACATGACATTAACTTCCAACGTCCTTACGTAGGGCCTATTCTCACTCAGTCCCATCGACAGCAACGTCTTCAATGGGCAAGGCATCATCAACGAAGGCGTCTTGTTGACTGGCGAGAGTTTTCTTTCCAGACGAGTCTCGATTCCTTTTTTTCCCATGCTGATGGCCGATTGCACGTGCGGCGTCGACGTAACGAATGGAGAGCCTCCAGGTACCACCAGCGGATACCTCTTCACGTCTACCATCAACGTGTAACAGAAGTGATGTACATTATCAGGCCTTACGTCATTCCCTTGTTTGCTGCACAGCCACAACTACAGTTTTACCAGCAGGACAACGCCAGTTTCCACACTACGCACGTACCTACGTGTTTCCTTTAACAGAATCGTGTGAATGTCCTCCCTTGGCCGTCTCTTTCAGCGGATATGGCACCGATAGAACATGCGTGGGATTTAATTGGGAGAAGAATCGCTACTGGTGGAGCTTTGTTGACGTTGGCTTAGCTGGAACAGAGACTCCTCCAGGAATGGAACAATTTGCCCGAGGCATTTTTCCAGACACTCAGCAATTACATGAGACGATGTTGCACAGGACTATATCAATGCGCAAGGTGGACACACGCTTTACCGGCTGATTTGTGATTTTCCTGTCATTGGGATACCCTCATCAAGTAGACAACAGAAATTGTAAATTTTATGAAATGAAATCTAGCCACATTTTCATAAAAAATCAGTTTCTATTTTTGATTTCTCACAAAAACGTATGTTAAGTTGGACTTGCTTTTCTTTAGGGGCTCAGTGTACATACTTCTCTACCGTTTTGTCAAAGGGCATAGATATAATTAATAAATTTGAGTGTATTGTTTATATTTATTACCATGGAGACGATCACCAAGTAAGCAGGTTTGTGAATGTTTATAGGTTCTCATTGTAACATTTCAACGTGCGCTGTAGCCGATTGCGGACTTGGTCTCTGTGAAGATAACGCTTCTGGCTATAATTGTATATGTCCAGTTGGTTATGGCGGCAAAAACTGTGGCAGTACTACGACAACCTCTCTTACAAATATAACTCAATCAACCATGACCGCTTGTTTGACGTCACCTTGTCACAACAATGCCACCTGTATTGAACGAAATCTCGGATTCACGTGCTCTTGTTCTGAGGGATGGACCGGAAGTGTTTGTGACACAATTATCGACGCATGCTCAAGTAGTCCTTGCATCAACAGTTTGTGTATAGCGAAGGGATCAAAGTACAGGTAATTGCTATTCGCTTGCTGCCTCTTCGGGTTATTATCACACTAAATATTTGTTCACATTTGCATTAGACGAACAGCGTTCCTTTGTAACATTGAAATTTATAGACGCAATTCAAATACACAGAAATGTATATATTGTTTTTATCGTAACCATATCTATCTTAATAGCAGATTAACAGGTTCCGTAAAATAAACAAATGAAAATAAAAATAATAACAATAATAATAAACAGGAAACCCCCCCCCCCCCCCCCCCCCAAAAAAAAAAAAAAAAAAACCATCAAATGAATACCAACAGATCAACATAACCCAAACTCAGATTCAATAAAACATGTGCATATTATCAACAAAAGAAACATTTACACCAAGACTCATAAAAAAGTACAAAAAGAATATAACCAGGTTTTATTTTTGGATAAACTTTGAAACGTGAACGCAATTAAAAAAAATAAAATATAAAAGATATAAAAAAGTACCTGATCTTATTTTTCAGATGTGTTTCGTCTTCATCACACGGATTTCAAGGTATAGTTATTGTGTACATGGAATATTTGATTTACTGACAAATCTCTTCCTTGTAATTAAATTGATACCTTTAGTAGATTTGTATATAAGTATGTAGGTAATTTATACTATGTAAGTATTGTAATTATACTATATTTGTATTTAAGTATGTAGGTAATTATACTAGATTTGTATGTAAGTATGTAGGTAATTATACTAGATTTGTATGTAGGTAATTATACTAGATTTGTATATAAGTATGTAGGTAATTATACTAGATTTGTATGTAAGTATGTAGGTAATTATACTAGATTTGTATGTAAGTATGTAGGTAATTATACTAGATTTGTATGTAAGTATGTAGGTAATTATACTAGATTTATATGTAAGTATGTAGGTAATTATACTAGATTTGTATGTAAGTATGTAGGTAATTATACTAGATTTGTATGTAAGTATGTAGGTAATTATACTATATTTGTATGTAAGTATGTAGGTAATTATACTAGATTTATATGTAAGTATGTAGGTAATTATACTATATTTGTATGTAAGTATGTAGGTAATTATACTATATTTGTATGTAAGTATGTAGGTAATTATATAGATTTGTATGTAAGTATGTAGGTAATTATACTAGATTTGTATGTAAGAATGTAGGTAATTATACTAGATTTGTATGTAAGTATGTAGGTAATTATACTAGATTTGTATGTAAGTATGTAGGTAATTATACTAGATTTGTATGTAAGTATGTAGGTAATTATACTAGATTTGTATGTAAGTATGTAGGTAATTATACTAGATTTGTATGTAAGTATGTAGGTAATTATACTAGATTTGTATGTAAGTATGTAGGTAATTATACTAGATTTGTATGTAAGTATGTAGGTAATTATACTAGATTTGTATAATTAAGATTTGTATATGTAGTAATTATACTAGATTTGTATGTAGGTAATTATACTAGATTTGTATGTAAGTATGTAGGTAATTATACTACATTTGTATGTAAGTATGTAGGTAATTATACTAGATTTGTATGTAGGTAATTATACTAGATTTGTATGTAAGTATGTAGGTAATTATACTAGATTTGTATGTAAGTATGTAGGTAATTATACTAGATTTGTATATAAGTATGTATGTAAGTATGTAGGTAATTATACTAGATTTGTATGTAAGTATGTAGGTAATTATACTAGATTTGTATGTAAGTATGTAGGTAATTATACTAGATTTGTATGTAAGTATGTAGGTAATTATACTAGATTTGTATGTAGGAAATTATACTAGATTTGTATGTGGGTAATTATACTAGATTTGTATGTAAGTATGTAGGTAATTATACTAGATTTGTATGTAAGTATGTAGGTAATTATACTAGATTTGTATGTAAGTATGTAGGTAATTATACTAGATTTGTATGTAAGTATGTAGGTAATTATACTAGATTTGTATGTAAGTATGTAGGTAATTATACTAGATTTGTATGTAGGTAATTATACTAGATTTGTATGTAAGTATGTAGGTAATTATACTAGATTTGTATGTAAGTATGTAGGTAATTATACTAGATTTGTATGTAGGTAATTATACTAGATTTGTATGTAAGTATGTAGGTAATTATACTAGATTTGTATGTAAGTATGTAGGTAATTATACTAGATTTGTATGTAGGTAATTATACTAGATTTGTATTTAGGTAATTATACTAGATTTGTATGTAAGTATGTAAATTATACTAGATTTGTATGTAAGTATGTAGGTAATTATACTAGATTTGTATGTAAGTATGTAGGTAATTATACTAGATTTGTATGTAAGTATGTAAATTATACTAGATTTGTATGTAAGTATGTAAATTATACTAGATTTGTATGTAAGTATGTAGGTAATTATACTAGATTTGTATGTAAGTATGTAGGTAATTATACTAGATTTGTATGTAGGTAATTATACTAGATTTGTATGTAAGTATGTAGGTAATTATACTAGATTTGTATGTAAGTATGTAGGTAATTATACTAGATTTGTATGTAAGTATGTAGGTAATTATACTAGATTTGTATGTAGGTATGTAGGTAATTATACTATATTTGTATATAAGTATGTAGGTAATTATACTAGATTTGTATGTAAGTATGTAGGTAATTATACTAGATTTGTATGTAGGTAATTATACTAGATTTGTATGTAAGTATGTAGGTAATTATACTAGATTTGTATGTAAGTATGTAGGTAATTATACTAGATTTGTATGTAAGTATGTAGGTAATTATACTAGATTTGTATGTAAGTATGTAGGTAATTATACTAGATTTGTATGTAAGTATGTAGGTAATTATACTAGATTTGTATGTAAATTATACTAGATTTGTATGTAGGTAATTATACTAGATTTGTATGTAGGTAATTATACTAGATTTGTATATAAGTATGTAGGTAATTATACTAGATTTGTATGTAGGTATTCATACTAGATTTGTATGTAAGTATGTAGGTAATTATACTAGATTTGTATGTAAGTATGTAGGTAATTATACTAGATTTGTATGTAAGTATGTAGGTAATTATACTAGATTTATATGTAAGTATGTAGGTAATTATACTAGATTTGTATGTAAGTATGTAGGTAATTATACTAGATTTGTATGTAGGTAATTATACTAGATTTGTATGTAAGTATGTAATTATACTAGATTTGTATGTAAGTATGTAGGTAATTATACTAGATTTGTATGTAAGTATGTAGGTAATTATACTAGATTTGTATGTAGGTAATTATACTAGATTTGTATGTAAGTATTATACTAGATTTGTATGTAAGGTAATTATACTAGTATGTAGGTAATTATACTAGATTTGTATGTAGTATGTAAATTATACTAGATTTGTATGTAAGTATGTAGGTAATTATACTAGATTTGTATGTAAGTATGTAGGTAATTATACTAGATTTGTATGTAAGTATGTAGGTAATTATACTAGATTTGTATGTAAGTATGTAGGTAATTATACTAGATTTGTATGTAAGTATGTAGGTAATTATACTAGATTTGTATGTAGGTAATTATACTAGATTTGTATGTAAGTATGTAGGTAATTATACTAGATTTATATGTAAGTATGTAGGTAATTATACTAGATTTATATGTAGGTAATTATACTAGATTTGTATGTAGGTAATTATACTAGATTTGTATGTAGTATTATACTAGATTTGTATGTAAGTATGTAGTAATTATACTAGATTTGTATGTAAATTATACTAGATTTGTATGTAGGTAATTATACTAGTATGTAGGTAATTATACTAGATTTGTATGTAAGTATGTAGGTAATTATACTAGATTTGTATGTAGGTAATTATACTAGATTTGTATGTGGGTAATTATACTAGATTTGTATGTGGGTAATTATACTAGATTTGCATGTAAGTATGTAGGTAATTATACTAGATTTGTATGTAAGTATGTAGGTAATTATACTAGATTTGTATGTAGGTAATTATACTAGATTTGTATGTAAGTATGTAGGTAATTTTACTAGATTTGTATGTAAGTATGTAGGTAATTATACTAGATTTGTATGTAAGTATGTAGGTAATTATACTAGATTTGTATGTAAGTATGTAGGTAATTATACTAGATTTGTATGTAAGTATGTAGGTAATTATACTAGATTTGTATGTAAGTATGTAAATTATACTAGATTTGTATGTAAGTATGTAGGTAATTATACTAGATTTGTATGTAAGTATGTAGGTAATTATACTAGATTTGTATGTAGGTAATTATACTAGATTTGTATGTAGGTAATTATACTAGATTTGTATGTAAGTATGTAGGTAATTATACTAGATTTGTATGTAAGTATGTAGGTAATTATACTAGATTTGTATGTAAGTATGTAGGTAATTATACTAGATTTGTATGTAAGTATGTAGGTAATTATACTAGATTTGTATGTAAGTATGTAGGTAATTATACTAGATTTGTATGTAAGTATGTAGGTAATTATACTAGATTTGTATGTAAGGTAATTATACTAGATTTGTATGTATAATTATACTAGATTTGTATGTAAGTATGTAGGTAATTATACTAGATTTGTATGTAAGTATGTAGGTAATTATACTAGATTTGTATGTAAGTATGTAGGTAATTATACTAGATTTGTATGTAAGTATGTAGGTAATTATACTAGATTTGTATGTAAGTATGTAGGTAATTATACTAGATTTGTATGTAAGTATGTAGGTAATTATACTAGATTTGTATGTAAGTATGTAGGTAATTATACTAGATTTGTATGTAAGTATGTAGGTAATTATACTAGATTTGTATGTAAGTATGTAGGTAATTATACTAGATTTGTATGTAGGTAATTATACTAGATTTGTATGTAGGTAATTATACTAGATTTATATGTAAGTATGTAGGTAATTTTACTAGATTTGTATGTAAGTATGTAGGTAATTTTACTAGATTTGTATGTAAGTATGTAGGTAATTATACTAGATTTGTATGTAAGTTATGTAGATTTACTATGTTTGTAAGTATGTAGGTAATTATACTAGATTTGTATGTAAGTATGTAGGTAATTATACTAGATTTGTATGTAAGTATGTAGGTAATTATACTAGATTTGTATGTAAGTATGTATAATTATACTAGATTTGTATGTATGTAGTAATTATACTAGATTATACTAGATTTGTATGTTTGTATGTAGGTAATTATACTAGATTTGTATGTAAGTATGTAGGTAATTATACTAGATTTGTATGTAAGTATGTAGGTAATTATACTAGATTTGTATGTAAGTAATTATACTAGATTTGTATGTAAGTATGTAGGTAATTATACTAGATTTGTATGTAGGTAATTATACTAGATTTGTATGTAAGTATGTAGGTAATTATACTAGATTTGTATGTAAGTAATAATTATACTAGATTTGTATGTAGGTAATTATACTAGATTTGTATGTAAGTATGTAGGTAATTATACAAGATTTGTATGTAAGTAATAATTCTACTAGATTTGTATGTAGGTAATTATACTATATTTGTATGTAAGTATGTAGGTAATTATACTAGATTTGTATGTAAGTATGTAGGTAATTATACTAGATTTGTATGTAAGTATGTAGGTAATTATACTAGATTTGTATGTAAGTATGTAGGTAATTATACTAGATTTGTATGTAAGTATGTAGGTAATTATACTAGATTTGTATGTAAGTATGTAGGTAATTATACTAGATTTGTATGTAAGTATGTAGGTAATTATACTAGATTTGTATGTAAGTAGGTAATTATACTAGATTTGTATGTAAGTATGTAGGTAATTATACTAGATTTGTATGTTATGTAGATTTGTATGTAGGTAATTATACTAGATTTGTATGTAGGTAATTATACTATATTTGTATGTAGGTAATTATACTAGATTTGTATGTAAGTATGTAGGTAATTATACTAGATTTGTATGTAGGTAATTATACTAGATTTGTATGTAAGTATGTAGGTAATTATACTATATTTGTATGTAAGTATGTAGGTAATTATACTAGATTTGTATGTAGGTAATTATACTAGATTTGTATGTAGGTAATTATACTAGAGTTGTATGTAAGTATGTAGTTAATTATACTAGATTTGTATGTAGGTAATTATACTAGATTTGTATGTAAGTATGTAGGTAATTATACTAGATTTGTATGTAAATTATACTAGATTTGTATGTAGGTAATTATACTAGATTTGTATGTAAGTATGTAGGTAATTATACTAGATTTGTATGTAAGTATGTAGGTAATTATACTAGATTTGTATGTAAGTAATTATACTAGATTATGTATTATACTAAGTATGTATGTAGGTAATTATACTAGATTTGTATGTAGGTAATTATACTAGATTTGTATGTAAGTATGTAGGTAATTATACTAGATTTGTATGTAGGTAATTATACTAGATTTGTATGTAAGTATGTAGGTAATTATACTAGATTTGTATGTAAGTATGTAGGTAGTTAAACTAGATTTGTATGTAAGTATGTAGGTAATTATACTAGATTTGTATGTAGGTAATTATACTAGATTTGTATGTAAGTATGTAAATTATACTAGATTTGTATGTAAGTATGTAAATTATACTAGATTTGTATGTAAGTATGTAGGTAATTATACTAGATTTGTATGTAAGTATGTAGGTAATTATACTAGATTTGTATGTATATGTAGGTAATTATACTAGTATGGTAATTATACTAGATTTGTATGTAAGTATGTAGGTAATTATACTAGATTTGTATGTAGGTATGTAGGTAATTATACTAGATTTGTATGTAGGTAATTATACTAGATTTGTATGTAGGTAATTATACTAGATTTGTATGTAAGTATGTAGGTAATTATACTAGATTTGTATGTAGGAAATTATACTAGATTTGTATGTGGGTAATTATACTAGATTTGTATGTAAGTATGTAGGTAATTATACTAGATTTGTATGTAAGTATGTAGGTAATTATACTAGATTTGTATGTAAGTATGTAGGTAATTATACTAGATTTGTATGTAGGTAATTATACTAGATTTGTATGTAAGTATGTATTATACTAGATTTGTATGTAAGTATGTAGGTAATTATACTAGATTTGTATGTAAGTATGTAGGTAATTATACTAGATTTGTATGTAAGTATGTAGGTAATTATACTAGATTTGTATGTAAGTATGTAGGTAATTATACTAGATTTGTATGTAAGTATGTAGGTAATTATACTAGATTTGTATGTAAGTATGTAGGTAATTATACTAGATTTGTATGTAAGTATGTAGGTAATTATACTAGATTTGTATGTAAGTATGTAGGTAATTATACTAGATTTGTGTGTAAGTATGTAGGTAATTATACTAGATTTGTATGTAGGTAATTATACTAGATTTGTATGTAAGTATGTAGGTAATTATACTAGATTTATATGTAAGTATGTAGGTAATTATACTAGATTTGTATGTAAGTATGTAGGTAATTATACTAGATTTGTATGTAAGTATGTAGGTAATTATACTAGATTTGTATGTAAGTATGTAGGTAATTATACTAGATTTGTATGTAAGTATGTAGGTAATTATACTAGATTTGTATGTAAGTATGTAGGTAATTATACTAGATTTGTATGTAAGTATTTATACTAGATTTGTATGTAAGGTAATTATACTAGATTTGTATGTAAGTATGTAGGTAATTATACTAGATTTGTATGTAAGTATGTAGGTAATTATACTAGATTTGTATGTAAATTATACTAGATTTGTATGTAGGTAATTATACTAGATTTGTATGTAAGTATGTAGGTAATTATACTAGATTTGTATGTAAGTATGTAGGTAATTATACTAGATTTGTATGTAAGTATGTAGGTAATTATACTAGATTTGTATGTAATTTATACTAGATTTGTATGTAAGTATGTAGGTAATTATACTAGATTTGTATGTAAGTATGTAGGTAATTATACTAGATTTGTATGTAGGTAATTATACTAGATTTGTATGTAAGTATGTAGGTAATTATACTAGATTTGTATGTAAGTATGTAATTATACTAGATTTGTATGTAAGTATGTAGGTAATTATACTAGATTTGTATGTAAGTATGTAGGTAATTATACTAGATTTGTATGTAAGTATGTAGGTAATTATACTAGATTTGTATGTAAGTATGTAGGTAATTATACTAGATTTGTATGTAAGTAATTATACTAGGTAATTATACTAGATTTGTATGTAAGTATGTAGGTAATTATACTAGATTTGTATGTACGTATGTAGGTAATTATACTAGATTTGTATGTAAGTATGTAGGTAATTATACTAGATTTGTATGTAAGTATGTAGGTAATTATACTAGATTTGTATGTAAGTATGTAGGTAATTATACTAGATTTGTATGTAAGTATGTAGGTAATAATACTAGATTTGTATGTAAGTATGTAGGTAATTATACTAGATTTGTATGTAGGTAATTATACTAGATTTGTATGTAGGTAATTATACTAGATTTGTATGTAAGTATGTAATTATACTAGATTTGTATGTAAGTATGTAGGTAATTATACTAGATTTGTATGTAAGTATGTAGGTAATTATACTAGATTTGTATGTAAGTATGTAGGTAATTATACTAGATTTGTATGTAAGTATGTAGTATGTAATTATACTAGATTTGTATATAAGTATTTAGGTAATTATACTAGATTTGTATGTAAGTATGTAGGTAATTATACTAGATTTGTATGTAGGTAATTATACTAGATTTGTATGTAAGTATGTAGGTAATTATACTAGATTTGTATGTAGGTAATTATACTATATTTGTATGTAAGTATGTAGGTAATTATACTAGATTTGTATGTAAGTATGTAGGTAATTATACTAGATTTGTATGTAAGTATGTAGGTAATTATACTAGATTTGTATGTAAGTATGTAGGTAATTATACTAGATTTGTATGTATAGGTAATTATACTAGATTTGTATGTAAGATATGTAGGTAATTATACTAGATTTGTATGTAGGTAATTATACTAGATTTGTATGTAAGTATGTAGGTAATTATACTAGATTTGTATGTAAGTATGTAGGTAATTATACTAGATTTGTATGTAAGTATGTAGGTAATTATACTAGATTTGTATGTAAGTATGTAGGTAATTATACTAGATTTGTATGTAAGTATGTAGGTAATTATACTAGATTTGTATGTAAGTATGTAGGTAATTATACTAGATTTGTATGTAAGTATGTAGGTAATTATACTAGATTTGTATGTAAGTATGTAGGTAATTATACTAGATTTGTATGTAAGTATGTAGGTAATTATACTAGATTTGTATGTAAGTATGTAGGTAATTATACTAGATTTGTATGTAAGTATGTAAATTATACTAGATTTGTATGTAGGTAATTATACTAGATTTGTATGTAAGTATGTAGGTAATTATACTAGATTTGTATGTAAGTATGTAGGTAATTATACTAGATTTGTATGTAAGTATGTAGGTAATTATACTAGATTTGTATGTAAGTATGTAGGTAATTATACTAGATTTGTATGTAAGTATGTAGGTAATTATACTAGATTTGTATGTAGTATGTAGGTAATTATACTAGATTTGTATGTAAGTATGTAGGTAATTATACTAGATTTGTATGTAAGTATGTAGGTAATTATACTAGATTTGTATGTAAGTATGTAGGTAATTATACTAGATTTGTATGTAGGTAATTTATACTAGATTTGTATGTAAGTATGTAGGTAATTATACTAGATTTGTATGTAAGTATGTAGGTAATTATACTAGATTTGTATGTAAGTATGTAGGTAATTATACTAGATTTGTATGTAAGTATGTAGGTAATTATACTAGATTTGTATATAAGTATGTAGGTAATTATACTAGATTTGTATGTAGGTATTCAGATTTGTATGTAGGTATTCATACTAGATTTGTATAAAGATATTTTACCATATTTTCACGTAGATAATTCAACTAGAGTTTTACTTCTTCTTTAAAATCATTTTGAATCCTTTCATTTTTATTGTTTTGGACCTAAAGTATATCGATATGCACAAATAGGAAAATATTGAAATGCTATTCAAAACAGATACAACTTGTGATAGAATACTTTGATGAAGAAATCATATGTACCTATTGTTATGAAACTGCTTAAACAAAACTTTTTATTTAAAAAAATTGCATTCAGTGTTTGTATTTGGTTAATATGTTGTGCCGATAAACATCGCTGATAATAATTTGTATTCATTATACTTGTTCAAATTTTCTAAGAAAATATAACTTTACCAGGATATCTAAATTACTCACAGAGTGTGTATCTATTATACATTAGTATTATGGAATATATCACAATTTAGCTTTCTTAGAATTATTCCGCGCGTTTTTATCGCGCGTTTCTTCGACCACGTTGCCCGCTGGTATGTATGCATTTTTCGTAAGTACTCATCTTGGACAAAATTCGTATAACTGTAGATTAAGTAAGTGTCATGGATTTTCAAAAAAAAAAAAATAAATAAAAATAAAAATAAAAAATATTCGCTTCGTCTGTACTCTTGATTAACAAAATTTAGCAAAGAAATCCGGAGATACGAAAAGACTTTTAAAAAAAAAAAAAATAAAAAAAACAAAGAAATTTAAGCACCACAAAAATATGATTTCACACAGGATTTCGTGAAAAAAATTCTGAAAATTTACAAAGAAACGAAATGTTATATTTATAATCATCAAAATCCTTTATAAGGTTGAACATTGACGCATTAACAAGCAGTCTGAGGAAGAAATATGTTTGAGGATTTTGTCGTATAACAAATTAAATCAGAATATCTCAGATGGTGTTAATGAACTAGGAACGTTGATAAAGTACATGCATATGTTATAAAATATCATTAATGATAATTAATGATAGTTATTTTGCAAAACACATTTTTGTCTACAAATTTCTGTCGTGTTTTGTAAATTTGAAAGGAATCCTGTCTGTAATGTGCATGACGTTGTTCAATAATTAATTACAAATGTCGCTGTTAATTTTTCCATACATATATTGCATAGCTCGTATAACAGTCCGTTGAGTTTTTAATCATTGTATGTCAATCTGATTTTAAGAGTCGGCATGTAACATAACGACGTGTCAGAACGGTGGCACCTGTGTCAAGTCACATACGGGCATTTTGTGTATGTGTCCGTCGGGATTCCATGGCACCAGGTGTGACGTCACATACGACGCATGCGCCTCGCAGACCTGCTCTACAGGATTATGCCAAATTCACAAGGCAGATGTCAGGTAGGTTTAATGAATAGGATATACAGGTCGACTACACCTACCCATTCCCTGCTATGTTTTTACCCAGTTTTTTTTAGTATTCCTTGGCAGTTGATATTGGTCATTGTATCAGAGTTGTTGATGTGTGACGCGTCACGCTTGATAACGACTAGTAGCACGAATGTTCTAACTTGGATATTTGAATCTGTGCTGCCAAACTTGTTACAGGCATCATCAGCGGGATTCGGTGGTACGGCGGGAAGCAATGTATTTAAATGTCTTATGTAGAACTTCGAAAGACGAAGTTTTCATTTAATCAGTATTCGTAAATGTTCTTTCTTCATCACAAATATCCAAATCTATATATAGAATTAATGAAAATATTTCCAAAAAAAAAAAAAAAAAAAGTTTTTGAACGAAATTGTTTTTCACGTTGAGATCAAGAATCGATAGTTGCCATTAATATATATATATATATATATAAACAATATTGTTGACTCATAATCGGTCACTCTTGATGTTTCCAGGTGTGTGGTAGGAGTGATCCAGGGTTCGTACACCTCCACAGTGACCTCACATGACCTTGGTAAGCTTTCGTCTTTGCGTTCCCATTCATTAATGTTTTTACTTTTAGTTTTTTATGATATAAATCGTGGTTCGTTCATATCTACTTTAATTAATTTATGATTTTCCCGATATCACAAATGCAATATTGATGAAAAATTTATTCTGGAAACGATTTTATGAAATATGTTTACTCATGGGGTTAGATGAAAACTTTTTAGAGAATAATTGTTCATGTGTGTTTTTTTTTTTTTTGTTTTGTTTTTGTTTTTGTTTTTATAAGAACACGTGTCTGGAAATTCAATGTTTTTTTTTAATATCACAGATTTGATTTTTATGTCGCATTACAAATTTTAAAGCAGAATTTTAAATTTGTTACGGTAAGCATTTTTCATAAACTTTTTAATGCCGTCTATATCTTTCACTTTTGTATATACACAAATGAAACACAAGTTATTTGTCTAGTTCACCAACCGGTTATTTTCATTTACACCGGCATCAGTAGTTCAAGGTAAGTGAATTTTCTTTACAAACGTTAAACATCTATTTTACTTTAACCTTTTTCCTTATATGACGATACACGAATCCTTAATGTTTTCACTGACTAGAAAATATTAAATTTGAGAGCTTCCTCTTGTTATTTTAATTCAATAAAATTGAATGATGTTTTTTTTTGAAAAAAAGTGTTCGTTGTCATTATTTTCCTTTGATAAAATGATAAGATTTTCATGTCATAACTAATAAAAAACATAATATTTAAATGTTGTGTACTGTCTATTAATTGTGATATTTAAATGTTTGCATAACCATTTTGTTAGAATTAAGATAAGATAGGAGCAACCTAACACTAATTCATATAATTTAAGTTCGGTGAGAGCAGAGACATATATACGTCTCTGGTGAGAGCCAACAATATGTTGCGCATACTAATTCAGAAATCACAACAAAATGGCATTTTAAAACGAGGCTCCGATAGGTCACGTGATGAACTCTGATATCTCCATCAAAATGGTGAACGGCGGCAGACATAACAAGTGTCGACCTGTGTTATTTTCAGCAGACAATACTATTTTCGGAATCCTAGCATGATGTTATTGTCATTTGTGCTATTTTGTATAATAATCTTATTTCGTGTAAAATGTTTTCGACAAAAAACTCGATGTCGCATCTGTCACGATCGCATAAATCAAGACGTTTTTTCATATGTTGTTTATCGTGTTTAGTTGTTTATTTTCGTGTGCGAGTAGTTTATGGCATGTCTGGAAGTACGGCGTGAGCGGAAGTACGGGTGCACGTGCGGAATGTTGTTTTAATCAACGTCACTACAGGTAGAATAATGCCTAGAATAATGGCTGTTTTGTGAACGCCTGTGGTCGATTGTCGTTTATTAACATGGAAACAGGCTCGGAAATCAGACCGGGGTAAGTTACTAAAGTTTTAGTATTCTGTTTGCTTCTCTAACTTTCTCTAACTGTCTTTTTAGCATATATTTTAACGTGCGGTTCAATCATGCGTAGCCATTGTTTACATCTATATTTGTGTTGTTTAAATGAAGGTTATAAAAAGTTATGTAGCTATTGCTATGTTATGGTGTTAGTTATAGTGTAGATAGAGTTCTTATGTTTGAAATATAAATCATTATTTGAAGTTTTGATCAATTACAGGTAAATTAGTTTGGGGAATTTCAACTGTTAAAATGTAAGGAAGCCCTAACGGAACATAGCTTAGCTATTGTGTACATTGATGTTAGTGTTAGGAATGGAAAGACGCGAGTTTATGTTAGTATTATGTACATCTAATTATTAATATTTGGGCATATATTAGTAGTTAATTTGGGTATCTATTCTACTATTATCAGAGTTAGGATATTAATGTATATTAATTGTTGTTTGCCACGGTGGGAAATTGTCGTGTACGTTGTGTGTGTTTGTTTAAGCTCTCCATGACGGGATTTAGCCCCTGAGCCAATAGGACTCTTCTACACGATGGCTTTGGCATCAGGACTTGTCCAAGATAGAGTCAGCCTCAGAAAGTTCCGTCAGTGTAATAGGCGCGCCAGCGTGACAAGGGAAGCGGGCGGTAACACTACGCCTACATGTGGTCGACGTCTGGTGTTGGAGACTTACTGGTGAGATAACCAGCCACTGCGGAACTGAGCTAGATTATTTGCGCTAGCAGCCATTGTTCTATACTGTTTCTGCGGGGAAGTATTTCTGTTGATATTGCTGTACCGGACATTCTTGCGGAACGTGTCGCTTGGGAAACTTGTGACTGCCGTGTCGTGTGGATCATGAACTTTGAACTTTGAACTTTCGGGTTGGAGAGAGTGAGAATGTGTCTTAGTGTGAAATTTATATGTATCTGTATAAATATGTTGTAAACAGTTTCATGTAAAACCGTTCTGTTTGTTGTCTTCAATCCCAAACACCCTACTCGACCGCTTGTCCTAAGTTACAGCATCAGCTGTTTTACCATATATGTTTATCAAAGGGCGACATGACGGTGATCGAACGTGGCGACAGATGTACTGATTCAGGAACAATATTGTTTTATCAATTTTATGCGTTAATTGTGTTCATCTTCGTAATGAAATATTTTCAATAAATGTTGCCATGTCAGTTTGATTATGAATATCGTGCTTGACGTATTTGCTGAATGTTACAATATACTGTTACTGTGCAAATGATAAGTTTAATGTCATTTGATAAAAACGATTGCAGATAAGCAAACTCGTCATTGCGTGAATTTATTAAACTTTAAATGAAATTCGATTAGCCAAAATATTAACGTTTATAATATAAGATTAACATTGCACTATATTGTTTCTCAAATTAACACACTCTTCTATGAGTATATTTCATCTTCAAACGTTTTCCGTTAAACTGTTTTTAGAAACTGTTCTCGACAAGAAAGTACCACTTCAAATCAAATATATTTAAACTATATATAATCACTGTTGGACTCTGAGCGATAAATATTGCCGATTTTATTGGTAAACTATCGTACGAATTACTGAAACAAATAAAATTTAATCTTTATTGTTATTTTTTCATATTTTAGGACAGAAGCATTACCTGATGAAACTGGAAACATTGATCTTTGAACTTGCGCATGAAGATGTTACAGGAACTACTTTTGCCAAACGCTTGAACATGAAGTTACATTCTGTTTATTTAATTTATGAAATAAGTCATAAATTTTTATTTTCACTCAGTCTGGTTATCCCAGATCTTTCTGGTTATGTATTATGTATCACACTTAAACAAGGGCGTAATTGAGACACGATATACGCCCGTCGCGTCTTCGATGGAGAAGCAGTATTTGATTGAATAGCTAAGTTGTCTTGGAAATAATCTGAATATCATTTGGGGAAGTTTTAGCCATGTCATACCACCATTTGCTAATATAGTATGTAAACTTATGATTTACATACACTATATACTAACAAGGAAAGTTTACGAAAAATCAACTAAGGGGAATAACTCAGAAACTATGCATGCGAGGCTGGCAATTTTTATACGTGACACTCCGTCACCTTGAGATATATATGTGTACAACATATGATGATAATAGACCAAGGACTCACAAAGTTATGGCCCGGACAAGGACGTACGGACGGACGGACAAAGTCATACCATGATACGTCCCGTCATAAGACGGGCGTATAAAAAGGACTTTTATCGCCATAGTAAAAAATTCTTAATTTGTTGGAATCATTATGTCACGCACTAACAAGGATTGTTTAATAGTTCATTTTGTTGAGAAGACACTGACGTATAAATATAGGGATTTTATGTTTTATGTTAACCATATTTTTATGTCGGAGCAACGTCTCTAAGAATATATTTTATGGAACGCGTTTAGTTCTTGGAGACATTGCTTCATAAAAGTATGGTTAACATAAAAGTAAAATCCAACCCCTTTATGTGTACGCCTTATATAAAACTTTTGTGGAAAGAAACTTGTATAGAAAGCGATATCATTTAAGATAAAAAATGAGTGAAAACAGCACACGACATATAATACAAACACATACCGTGTACTTTAAACCTATATCCAAATTTTGTTTTCAGTCTCACAATTTTTATTTTTATCTGCATTTAAATACACAATGATTATTTCAGTTCAATCTTTAGCTTGTGTTTACTTCCCGTTTGTAAAAAGGACAAAACATCCTAAAGAGAAAGTACACTTAAACTTTCCATGTATACAATATGTTAGAATTTATGGGTTTTTTTCGGTTGTTCTTAATAAGGTTGTCGTTGGAGATAATAACTGCAGTGCTTTATCTAATAATGAAAATTCTTTTAAAAATGAATAACAGAAAGGAATTTATAGACTGTCATATATAAAACGTCGTCGTTGCAACTTGTAGATTTCAAATCTATCGATCTGCCCGATCAATATCGAAATTATATTGATATCAAAGAACAAAACACAACTTTATACCAAAAATCAATTTTTTATTACAAAAAAAGCAAATCTTATCTATGTATTTCCGCACCATTGATCGTGGTAACGTGAGGAGTTATAAATTGATCAACAGCAGGTGCAATCATATCGCTTGCTTAAAGTTTTCACATGAAGTCAGTTTAGAGAAAACCATGGGAGTTATATCCCTTGGTTTGAACTGCCGTGACACAATGGCGTGCTCTTGACTTCCATCTCCTAACCAAAACAGAGGTGTCTCCAAAACGTGAGTAAACCTCGCTGTGTCGCTTATTAGTTAGGAACTGGTAGCAACCCTACCAGGTCCAATGTATAATTGCACACAGAAATTCTCCACAATATTTTATGGTAGAAAAGCTAAATATATATGTATACATTTGTTTGGAGATGAATTTCTTAATTAAAAACAAACACGCGGAATTCACGTGTCGTGAACGCCATTCTCTTCTGATGAATTTATCAAAGCACTGTGACATGATCTTCAGTGGGTGATTGTGGAATGGAAACACAATAATTTCATAGAAAAATAAAGATACAATATGTACATGTTGTGACTATTACTTGACATTTCATGACAGACGTAATCAAACTGAACATGTTATATGACAGACAAAATGGACGGTATTATATCACTCGGAATATTTTCAACAAAGTCTACGAAATCTTTTCCACTCCAAAGCACCTTTGAAATAATTTACAGCGTGACAGTTACTGTTATACACATCAAACGCACACATGACAATGGCAATATTACATACTTTACAACGAGGCAGTCACTGTCATACACATCAAACACACAAATGACAATATTACATACTTTACAGCGAGGCAGTCACTGTCACACACATCAAACGCACACATGACAATGAAAATATCACGTCACAAAAATTCAAAAGCTTTACATAATTTACCAGTCATTACAATATATATATATTCCATTACAAGAAAAGTTGTCTATGGAGTTATCGCCCTTTACACCTATTACTTTTAGACAGTCAACACATCCAATGTGAGAAAAAACCAAACAAACAAAGAAAATAAGGACATAACAGAAAGCATACGGCATAGCATAAAAGTCTCTTTGCTTCAATTTTATAAATTGTATTATTCATTAGTTCATGAAGCGAACAAAAAAAATCTGTTTTTGTCGGATTCCTGAAAAAACTCTCTCCTTTATAACAAAATTCCTTCTTCAATGCAAAGACATATCTAAATATACAAAAAACAACAAAAAACAAAACAAACAAAAACTTACGATTTCATACGATCAATAGTACATAACTCTTTACACCTGAACTATCTGTATCATGAACATATAAACATAATCCAGGTTCGCTCCATAGAATTCACATCAACCTCTAAATCCACCATGGTAGCAATGTTACGACGTCATCAAATCTGACAAAGGCTTTGTAGTCTATCGTTCAATGGCATTATTTAGTAAAATTGATTACTTACTTGGTACAATTGGTTACTTACTTGGTAAAATCGACTACCGACAACTTTTAAATATCATTTTAAAGAAAATTTGAATGTACATGTAAAAGTTTTCACAAAACACAACTTGCTTAATTACTTCGATTAAGAAAATTTGCAAATTTCAAAGTAGGGACTAGACAAACACCTTTCTGATTGGTCCACACTACACAACATATCCTTGCTTAAACAGTTATATAAATATTTTTATATAGTCACATCAGTGATATAAGCAGAGACATATATATGTCATATATGTCTCTGATATAAGTTATCAAATTGATAAATTTCTGTTTTACAATGGTAAAAATGTCATATACCTGCAATAAGATTAGAATGAAATAATTTAACAAAATTCGAAAATATACTTCAAAGTTACTTCAAAACTTTAAAAGATTATTGCAATATTCGAGAACGTTTTTATCTGTGTTAGTGTGCTAGTTACTCCAACTAACTTTAGTTATCTAGACCGCGTGGGCGTATACACAAATCGTGTCACCTTATCAATCATTTGAGTTTCTAACTCGCCCTTAACAAGGCACTCCTATGTCCTTGAATTGAAATTCTGATATAACGACACCAATACACTATTGACTGATATTGTTGCAAAATATCCTGATAATTAGACTGTTGAAATGTATATGCTATATTGTTGCTCCGTCAACAGACGGAATAATTGTGAATCAGTGTATCTTTAAAGGTATCTGATGACAACTGTCTGTCTGTCGCCTGCCAGCGAAAGCAATCAGGGTTAAATGTCTTGCTGAAGGCCACAATTATGGTACAATGTAATTTTTCAGCTTCATGTCAAACATAAACCCACTCTATAACATACTACTGACAGAACTCTGACAGTCTCTACTTTGGAGCAAGGTAAATAAAGAAAGACAAATTCGGAACTAAGAACAATGTGTTTAACACGACAATGAATCGATAGGTTAACCTGCATTATCGGCTAGGTGTCGTCATCATACTGATGTATCACTTTGGATGCTAGGCAGAATTTCCTCGTAGGTATGGTTACCAGTGGTGGAAGCTTCTGAATCAACATAGGGGTTGGACTCCAATTTCGGCCATGTACCCCAAGTGACGTTATTTTTCAGTTTTAGTTTAGAAAACGACACTATAGGTCTTGGTATTTCACAGAACCAATATTTTATGTCACTGTCTTTAGCTGAAGTATACGTCATTGTACTACTCCTTTTTCGTGACTTTGCTGGAAACGTCGTCGCTACGGATGACGTCACTTCAGCGTCATCCAATATTTTATTAATATCTTTCTTTACATGAGGCCGCGGAATATGCAGACAATCGTCATACACACTGCCTTGAGAATCTATCACGCTTTCCGTGCTTGTATCCGGGAGAGTGGAATACCCAGACTCTGCACCACTTGATGACGTCATGTTTTCGGTTTTTGATTTGTCCGATTCCAGTTCAGATATTGTGGATGTGCACACATAAGGACCAGATGTAATAGTTATATATGGCGCTGACGGCAGTGTGACGTATGGACATGCTAATTGGTAGACCTCATACTCCGATACAGTGGACCGTTCATTAGCTTCCTGTCGAGCTTTCTCTTCTCTTTTCCGCCTGAAAAATGAAAAAAAAACAAAAACAAAAAAAACCCAAAAAATATTTACATTACTACCATTGTGATGATCAATGTATCAAACGATGTTATCTTATTGATAAAATACATAAATTATAATGCACTTTTTCTTTATTTTTTAATACCGAGTTGTTTATAGATCCCAGAGGGATCTTGGCGCCCACTATTGTTTGATCTTTACTTGATCTTTGAGAGTTTGATCTTTTCCCTTCTTTTCTCTTCTTTTTTTTTTGCTCTTATTGATAAGACATTTGAACGTTCCTTGACAGAATTACAATGCTAATCTCTACCTGCCTGGAAGCCATTCTGTCTTTTTCTGATCAGTCCAAATGGAAAACCAAATGGAACATACGTATACTATTTGAGAGATATCCATTCTGTACTTCTTAGGAAACAGGAATAACAATCTTTACTAAGCGAAATACAACTTGGCTGCCTGTCGGCCATATTGTTTTTCTCATTAGTCCCAAAATCAAACATGCACAACTAGGGACCAAGAGGCACCGATATATGAAATTTGAGAAAGATCTATAAACTACTTCTTAAAAAATAGTGATATTACAAACTTTCGAAGTCAAAATCCAAGATGGCCACTTTTTGGCCATTTATTTTTTTCTAATCAATACAACAATCAAACGGGCACAACCAGGGACAAAGGGGAAACTGCATACGAAATTCGAGAAGGTCTATCAAGTTCTTCACAAGAAATAGCGATAACAAATTTCCAAAGTCTAAATCCAAGATGACCGCTTTTTTTGGCTATTTTGTTTTTCTGATCAGACCGAAGATAATACTGACACACCTAGGGACCAATATGAAATTTAAGAAAGATCCATCTAGTACTTCTGAAGAAACAGCGATAACGAACTTCAATGAAAAATCCAAAATGGCAGCTTATCGACAGAAGTTTTCAAGAAATAACACACTTGCAAAGTCAAATTCCAAAATTGCCTTCGGTCAGCCATTTTATTTTTATGATCACACCCAGAACCGAACGGAGAACAACTAGGGCCAAAAGGAACCTAAATATGAAATTGAAGACAGATCCATAATGTAATCCATAATGAAATAGCTTTAACAAACTTTCAAAGTCAAATTCCAAGATGGCCGCCTTTTTGTAATTTTTTTCTGATCAGTCTCGAAATTAGTTTGGCTTAACTGGAGACCGAGGGGAACTTAAATACTAAACATTTGTTTTTGGATTCGATGTATGTAGAATCTTTGGTGAGTTTACATTCCATATAAGGTTTCATCAAAAGATTCTTTGGAGGTTTCTGTTGTTGTTTTGCTATCACTGGAGAATGAATTTATATATTATAAACAAATAAACTTCGGTAAATATCTAAGAACTTTTACTGACACTAAAACTTTTCCTTACGAAAGAAACACATTAAATGAATGATGTTGACACTTACTTTCTTCGTCTCCTATTAGTAATGAGCAGTACGATGCAAACCATATTCAGTAGAAATACTGCAGCGATTGACGATGACATTAGGACGGTCTCTGGAGAAAAAAAAATCAGTTATAAACAAAGAAAATGCAATAATAAAGGAAATCGATAAATCAATGACCTAGTGATCCATCATTCCTTAACTTAAGGAGGTGACCTAGTGATGCATCATTCCTTAACTGAAGGAGGTGACCTAGCGATGCATCATTCCTTAACTGAAGCAGTTGTCTTAGTGATGCATTATTCCTTAACTGAAGCAGTTGACCGAGTGATGCATCATTCCTTAATTGAAGGAGGTGACCTAGTGATGCATCATTCCTTAACTGAAGGTGACCTAGTGATGCATCATTCCTTAACTGAAGGTGACCTAGCGATGCATCATTCCTTAACTGAAGCAGTTGACTTAGTGATGCATCATTCCTTAACTGAAGCAGTTGACCGAGTGATGCATCATTCCTTAACTGAAGGAGGTGACCTAGTGATGCATCATTCCTTAACTGAAGGAGGTGACCAAGTGATACATCATTCCTTAACTGAAGCAGGTGACCTAGTGATGAATCATTCCTTAATTGAAGGAGGTGATCTAGTGATGCATCATTCCTTAACTGAAGGAGATGACTAAGTGATGCATCATTCCTTAACTGAAGCAGTTGACCTAGTGATGCATCATTTCTTAACTGAAGCAGTTGACCTAGTGATACATCATTCCTTAACTGAAGCAGTTGACCTAGTGATGCATCATTCCTTAACTGAAGGAGGTGACCTAGTGATGTATCATTCCTTAACTGAAGCAGTTGACCGAGTGATGCATCATTCCTTAATTGAAGCAGTTGACCGAGTGATGCATCATTCCTTAACTGAAGGAGGTGACCTAGTGATGCATCATTCCTTAACTGAAGCAGTTGACCGAGTGATGCATCATTCCTTAACTGAAGCAGTTGACCTAGTGATGCATCATTCCTTAACTGAAGGAGGTGATCTAGAAAACCATATTAAGTAGTGGAGAGAAATATCAGAAACTATACGGGGGAGGTACAAAGGAACACTTATCCTAAAAATTCAATAAAATGCGCAATTTAGATATAACAAGATTCGCTTCGCGTTTGCAGGTTTTACCAGTTATTACATTGATGGCTCTAATGATCTTATTTCTGTTGACGGGCTATAAAGACAAATAATAATAATAATATCTTTATTTGTTTAAACATTTCTTTATTAATTTGGGTTAAGAAACGTGTTATGTATCAAGGATTCCAAAATACGGTACACGTGGTACAACATCCGGGCTCTCTGAATACCAACACTGTTTTTATGCCGGTATACATGATCTTCACAATGCTTGTATCTTACCTGACATGTCAGCCTCTTCAACATCCGGGTTCTGACCTGGCTTCTCAATGTTCGTCTGATTTACATCTGAATCTATATCTATGAACCAAACAGATGAACTTTGAACTTGATACAAAGTGTAATGTATGCTAATATTTACTGTCAATTATTGTTTTTACTTTCTAGTAGACTTGTGCAATAGAATATTTCCTTTGAACTCGTCAACTTTTTAGAATGCATTGGAAAAAAATAGGTCATATCTCACCTCAACATCACAGAAAATAAATTTAGAAATATATTGAAAACCATTATACCTGTGAAATTGAATACAGATATATATAGATAAACTTTACACTAAAGAATGTAGATATAGAAATATATTGATAATTATAAATATGTTATGTATGGAAGAGGACGTTCCTAAGTTGTTTAACTTGTGTCCAATTCCGTTTGATTTTTGGTCAAATAAAATATGTTTAAACTAAACAGAAACGTTACGTACCGTTTCTACTCCAATATATCTGATTATAAAGATTTTGAAAGAATACTTCCTCAAGAGTGTTCTCGTGTTAACAATGAAAGATATAATCGAAATGTCCTACCAAAATCGTCCTTATTTTGGTTGAGCATATCCTTCCCGTTGTGATTGGCTTCCTTCTGTGAACTTGGATAATCAAGTGAGGTTGACACCATTCCATTGGTGAAAATACTCCCATCTGTGTTATGTTTCACAACATCCGATAATGTAGAAGATATCACGCCTTGGACTTGATCACTATCAAGTGTTTTAGTTTGACTAGTGTGATAAACTCCTGTCACGCTAATATGCGAAGGTGAAGTGTATGACGGTTGCAATCTATTAGTAGTGTCATTTAAACCAGACCCATTCTGATGTACAGCATCCGGATCTATGCTCCTGTGCGAGTCGCTGGAGTTGTATGGCATACTGTATATAGAGGCATGGATAGCCGTGAAATCCAGGACATCTTTTTGTAGATCCGATAAAGTAATTTTTTGAGTCCTGTTAGAAGTAATTAGAAGTTTCCTTAGGAAAAATCCGCCCTGAGGAATGTAGTAATAAAGTCCACCAGTATCTATAATAAACATCAAAATAATTATTGTTTATTTACAAACTTCGTCTAATTGGCTAAAAGATTAATTTTTTTCGCTTTTTCACATTATGCATACTAACAGTTACTTTGTGAACAGGACATATATATTGTATTTACATATATGCAGACAATATTGAAACTGTGAACTTAAAAAAAGCAAACAAAAACAAAAACAAAACAAAAAAGATTGTTAAAAGAACTTGGAGGTAAATGGCACTTTTCAATGACATTCAGAATTAAGTTGTTAGATTGACTGGTGTTTGTTGAAGTAATAGATCATTATCTTGCAAATTAGCCATGTTTGAGTTTATATTGCTAAAAAGATGCAATCGTACGCTTAAGTAGATTTTAATACATTAAACTGTATCATGCAGGGTTTTCTATCCTCCAGCTCCAATCAGTCGAGTTTACGGCCGCCTAAATTGTTATAATGTAGGAGGGGACAAACTGATCCAAATTGGTCGAAAGAGATTTTCTTTTCGTTAACACAATTACCGTATATATACATATTATATATTAACATAAGAGGATGACATTTCCATCATAACATTAAACTGTTAGCAGAGTGAAAATAACTGTTAAAGTTAATCAGAACATATGCCAGTAGAGTTTAACTCGAACTCAAATTTAATAATCTCGGGCGAAATAGTGACAGAAAAAATCGATACACTTTGATCTCTAAACAAATGAATTCAGAATAAGACCAGGTGTTCTGGAAGAGAAAACAACGTCTACTTCATCAACGAGATACCTGACATGTAAATGTTTGTCAACCCAAGTAAGTTACTTTACCTTTCCAAATTAGAATGCGCTAAAACAACAATTCCACCAGGAATATTTCAGATCGAACAAGAAAGTATCTCCCATTAAGATCATTACTCCGAAATAATCTGCATCAACTTGCATCCTTCAAACACTTTTTAATGATATTTGGTATCAATATATCCAAATGAAAGACAAAAGGTTATAAAATTTAATCAATTGTTTAACATTTTAAGTACCCTAATACTTTTTATCTCTGCAGAGGGGAATACAAAATTAAACACTGAATATTTACCTTGAAACCTGCTATTCTCTGGGCCTCCATGTAGATCGCCAGACTTGCTTGTTCCACGTCCGTTCCCTCTAATGCCTATGTCATCAATGTCTGTGTTTGGTTCCCTATTCCCGCCATCAGATCTAACCATCCCAGCTTTTGTACGAGTCCTTCCAGCACCATCATTTGTTCCATAAAAACTTCCATTTGATCCTTCCGTTTTATAACTTCTTTCACCTTTAGAACTATCACCATCTACACCACCTGACTTTGTGCCTAAAGTATCTGTTTCAACATTTGATCCCAGTGCGCGGTTGGGAGATCTGCTTGTGTCACCCTCAGGAGTCACTACACCGTTTTCTAAAGTTCCCTTACTTCCCAGGCTGTTGGCTGTTCCATCTGTTGAATTGGTATATCCATCAATTAAACCAGTGGATCCATCAGCAGAGCCAGCTGTTCCACCAATTGGACCGACTGGCAAAGTTGAGTCATGTGATATTGGTCCAAACCCATTCAATATCCCACCAAACGGGTCGGTTACATTTCTCAGAGCGTGCGGGACTTCAACAGGCTTTCCATCACATAGATCTAACCAACAGAATTAACAGGATACAAGATTATATCAAATGAGACAATTGATAGGCACAGAAATGTTATAAAATTCATATTTGAAAGGAAGTATTGTATGCAAGTTTTTGTATATCTTCTATGTAATTCATATGATAAATATAAATGGATATTTAGATATTTTACAAGTCAGCGTTAAAGTGAGTAATGATTGTTGGATCAACGATTCAAGCCTAATATTTAGTTTACCCTAAATACAGCTGATCAACTCTTCAGATATCAAATATCTTTATGTAAATCTATATATTATTTCAAATCAAATGGGTATATTATATAGCTTGTTAATAACACAAAGCTTTCACAGAAATTCTCCCGATGTAAAATCATTGATGAAAACGTATTACTTACAGAGTGCAAAGTCTTTTTTATGACATTGTCTAGTTCGAGTCAAATCGGCCCAAAACTCTCTCCTTGTAAGTCGTCTATACGGATCAGCACAAGCACATTTTCCTTCCACACATGTAGCTGGAAATTCGCATCCCATATTTCCACCACACGGATCACTAATGAAACCGGCTGTCTTTGTCCGACATCGGCGATCTTGTGACGTTTCAAACACATCATAGCAGGAGCAGGTTCCATCACAGTCCGCAAAGGGAGACAAACAATTTGAATCTGCTGGGTTACACTCATCTCCGACTAGAACAGCTGTAAATTTGTAGAAAAAAAATGTGAAACTCTCACGTGAATCAAATTCAAGTCATAAGACATAAGAAATACAAAATAAATCATTTGTTTATTTACCACAAAAGGAAAATTAAAGCCATGTTTTTATGTGGTCGACACATGAGAACATGGTTTTAATTTTTCTATTGGCTAAGTTAGAAACTATTCAGTCTGTGGTAGAGGATATGAGGTGCACTAGGCTTAAGCTTGTGTTTCACACTAAGTGGTTGAGCATTCGGGGTAGTATGCAGTCAGTGGTAGATAATTTCCCAGGTCTTGTTGGTGTTTTTACTGGAAGACAACTCTGCGAAAGTTCTTTCCATGCACAAACCCATCACTACTTTCAGGTTTCTGTATGTTGCTCATTTTCTGACAGATCCTCTTATGCACCTTTCTCTTCTATAAGGACATATCATTGATTTCACTCAGGTGAACCCCCTCCTCCATTCGACAGTTCGGATTCTTCAGGAGATCAAGGACAGGACGTGTAGTGAGAATCTTGTTGAGTTTCTCCATGCAGTGCCCTCTGAGCCAGTAGTAGATAATACAGTTTTGTTGACGTTTAGCCATAGAGGTCAAACAATTACGGATAGTAGTGCTCAGAGGTCAGATTATGTGAGTTCATGTGAATCGTTTGTGGATAAGGTAGTGAGCAATCTCAGGGATAAGTTCGTTGGGGAGGGGGATACTGCTGCTTTTTCAGCTGTTAGTAAGATGTTTAATCCAGGTCTGTGTTTGTCTGGTGTGTGTGTGTCTGAGGGCGTTATTGATGCAGGCAGGAATTTTTAGGGGTTACGACAAGGCTCAGATAAGATCCCACAGTCAATGCATTCAGAGTATTTGGTGATGTAGCTCAATAAGCCATTAGATCCGAGGAAACTTTCCCCTTGGTAGCTGCAACTGCTGAACGACTCCTTGTGGTTCCTGTCTCCACAGTTAAAATGTGAGAGGGACTTCAGTCGCTAGAACCTTATCAAGACAGCCATTAGGAACAGTCAAGCCCCCAACGTCTGGAAACTTGATGCGGACCTCTATCCACAATGATCTCTTGATAATAGTAGCTGTAGCTCTCATTTGTGACGGAATCAATTTTAATCTCCGCAAAGGACATTTTGAAATTTGTGGTATTTGAATTATGATAAAATATTTTTATTATTTGCTATACTATCCACTCTGGTAAGTTGTGATAGTTGGTGAATTTATTTATATAACAACAAATAAGGAATCTATTACGGTAATTACGTGATCAGTTGTAACTGTTATATGTAAATATACAGGAGATATGTATTGTTAGATTGACTGGTGTTTGTTGAAGTAATAGATCATTATCTTGCAAATTAGCAATGTTTGAGTTTATTTTGCTAAAAAGATGAAATCGTACGCTTAATCAATGCGTGTAGAACGCGACTATTCACGCACCCGGTTACCGCCCTACTAATGTTCTGCAAATCTAGATTAAGACCCGGTGCTAGCCCTGTGGTCACAAGTGTCATAATAAAAAAAATACGATTTTATATATCATATCACTAACCTGCTAGACATGATGTTCGGTCATCTGATGGTACATAGCCGGGATTACAAAGACAGACATATCCATCACATGCCATCGGACCACAATACGAGTGATCTGGACACTGCTCGTGGACATAGCATCTCCCCTGAATGTTAGACTTTCCCCAATCTAAATTTGTATCGAATGGAAACAGTCCATTATAGTCTTCTGAACCATCCTGGCCCATATCATAGTTTTTCCTCCAATCGTCTCGATTCATGAATGAATGACCACTTCCGCTTCCGGTATCCCACCAAGATGGTTCATTCCTTGTGAGATTATTCCCAGCTTTACTTCCACGACTTCCGGAACTTTGTGAAGCATCTCCTAATCCGTCTAGTCCAGTGCTAGGAGGAGTTGTAAAAAGTTTCCATAGAAACGGGTCGGAATCTGAATCGGTCAGTTCGGTGTTGTTTTGATTTCTCTTACCATCGTCCCCATCTGGCCAGTAAGTAGTATCTGAAAAAATGAAACGAATTTTTATAAATCCAAGGTGCCCCTTGTTTCATCTCAGCAACTGATGAGAGTTTGTATCGCTGCTTCCCTTAGGACTTCACAGCACCAAGTTATTTCTATTAAACGTTAAAGTCCAAACATTTATTATCGATTGACCAAAATCACTTCTAGTCTTCTTCCTGGTATACCCAGTACATTATTGTTTACCTATATTTTAAAAATGTCAAGTTATAATTGATTAATGTTTATTTGGAAACTTTGTTTACTTAACAATATACGCCAAACAGTTTATTTCAACTTGTGTTAATCACCAAAGTAAGCCTTATCACAACCCTTTTGTGTCATATAGATATTTTGATAATCGTATATATTGTGATAGTTATAAATAATACATACTGTCACTATAGAAAGCGTCATCTACCAGTCCTCCAGGTACGTGAATGGGGACACCGTTACACTCTCCTAAGGAGTTTAGAATATAAGCAAAACAATATAACAATCATTGCTTGTAGTCCAATTACACTTGATAATCAACTTATAAAAAGAAGGAAAAATGTTTTTGCGGGCATTATCCGCGGTGTGATGCTACGTTAGTTTTAATACAACATAATACAGTTATATTTTATATATTATATAAAAGTATTATATTTATATCTGATCTAACAGTTTGGACAAAAATGATATCACTGTTGATGATGTCACTAGTTACGTGTATAAGTGTATTCTAGTGGACTGTATTACACAAGCTACTCCAAATGACTTCAAGACAAATCTATTATATTTGTATGCATTTACAGTCAAGCTATATATTACATTACATGGAGGCACTGATATGAATATGGAAGGAGTTGAGCCAAGAATGAATGACGCGTATAATAAAAAATGATCAAAAGATTAAGTCAATGCTTCATACACCTATGATTGGAAAAATAAAAGTAAGTTAAATTTTGAACATGATAACGTCATACTGATGAGCCAAGTGATGAATGCTAATATGCTCATTAATACATCAGTTCTAATTTAGGATCACAGCTTCATGTTTGTCCAAAATCTATCATAAAAATGTTGTCATACTTAGTGAAAAATTCTCTTTGCTGCATAGAGAAGTTGTGAGTGGGTTGGCCCAGAATTCTTCAGCAGTTTTTTTCCTGTATGGTTTACGGCATTGACATGTTCCACTGATGCAACTTCCGGGGTGATCACATCCTTTACTTCCACAATTCTCACCGATGAAGTTGGCCGTCTTCGTCTTGCATCTCCCATCATATGACGGTACAAATGGCTGGTAACAGCGGCATACACCTGCACATGCGGCAAACGGAGACACACACATGTCTGTGTCCGCGTTGCATTTTTCGCCCACTCTGATAGCTGTAAATAAAAAAAACAATCATGACTAATATTAAAGTCAGATTGATAGATTGAGCTTTGGTGAATTTAATGTATTGTGAAGCAGTAGGTCAGTAGGTAATGAGAATTAAGTTCGTCAAATGTAAATCACCTTTTACTAAATCAGGTACACAAGGTACGAATAAAGATTCTATAAACAATATCTGTATATAAAACCCAACAGGAGATGGTACTTATCAAAGATACAGCATTTGTTTACAGAAACATACACTCAATTAGTGAATCAAATCAGGAATGAGTTTCATTGTGACAACACTGTAACAATACCACTATCACATTGCAGAGGTACAGAGATCAAATACTCCATAATATTTTGATCATAGGTTACGTTTTTTCACCTACTTTTTAGGCAATCACATTTCAGAGGCACATAGATCAAACACCTAATACTATTTCGATAATAGGTTACGTTTTTCCACCTACCTTTCAAGCATGTTTTTCTGTCATCTGAGGCTAAGTAGCCTCTATCACAAATACACACATATCCATCGCACGACCTTGGTCGACACCTAGAATTGGTAGGACATTGCCCATGTGTTGCACATGGTTCTGAAAGGTCGGATTCATAGCCAGCAGTAGAGGTAGGGCTGGTAGATGTTTCTATTTTAGGTGTTGTTTCTATAGTGGTAACTGTGGTAGAGGAGGGGGTTGTTAATCCCAATTTCGACCGATAAGCTACAAATAAATACATAAGTTTATTAAACCCTTTCGGCGCCAAATATCTCTCACAATGTACAGCTCAGCGCCAAATATTTATCACAATGTATAGCTCAGTGTCAAATATCTTTCACAATGTACAGCTCAGCGCCAAACATTATGAAAATATACATAATAAACATATAAAAATTGTCGACCAAAGTCACCTACGGCGGCCTGTCTGCACGTCGACTTAGGGTTAATGTGTTACAGGGTTGTATAATCAATAAATCGCGAGAGAGTATTTTTTTTCTAAAAATGTCCCAATTTGTTTTCGCTGTTTTAGCTTCTAAAGATATTGTGTCACAGGGTTTTATAATCAATAAATTGCGAGAGAGCATCTTTTCTAAAAATGTCTCAATTTGTATTAGCTGTTTTAGCTTCTAAAGATATTGTGTTACAGGGTTTTATAATCAATAAATTGCGAGAGAGTTTTTTTTTCTAAAAATGTCTCAATTTGTATTTGCTGCTTTAGCTATTCTAGGCTTACATGTTCAGATAAAGTCAGAAAGGATATGACTATTGATTCCATATCTCAATGCAATTTACTTTTTCAAAATAAAAATAATATTTTATTATGCTAATCTCTTGCTTATTGCTGAAGAGCATTGTAAGTATACATGTTCTTGTAAAGAATGAAAATATCGCTTTGCGAAATAATAATAAAAAAAAATTCGTTGTTTGTTTGCAAAATGCAGCTCTCTAAGTGGTCGGTTTTTCTTTTCATTTTTCGACGGATAAAAATCTAGCGTTCTTCCTACTTGATGATGATTGGAGTAGTCAATGGCAACAGGCAACCTTGCGACGAGTCTGTTGGAACTTCTTTTTTATAAGAATGGGATATTTGTTAGTTATTCTTTCATACAAGCATAGAACTGTAAATTTTCTTACCAAAGCTTGAATAAACATAGATATAATACCTAAATACAATATTGTGAGGATGATATAAAAGTTCATTACCCATGATAAAGTCTGCCCATTCATGTGACAATTCTTCAGGAACTTGTATCAGTTTCCCTTCACACAGCACTGCAAACATGATAAAGGAAGTAATTACGATAACATCTTCAAGGCTTTGCGGGCTATATAAGACAAATTACGCCATATTTTCGACCGGGAGGGAGAGGGGGAAAGGGGGGGAGGGAGGGAGGGAGGGAAAGAGGGAGGGAGGGAGGGAGGGAGAGAGAGAGAGAGAGAGAGAGAGAGAGAGAGAGAGAGAGAGAGAGAGAGAGGGAGGGAGAAAGAATTGCACTCAAATTGGATTAACTGTCTAAGGAACAACTTTTCAGCAAGACTGCGCTTTTTGAAGCTTTCCACTGTACGAATAGTGGGAAAGACATTCACATCTTAGCAAATCATGATATTTTCTATATACATTGTACATGTATACTTAAATGATGATTACATCGACTTTACTGTAAATACTAAGTCTTATTTTAAGAAAATTGTTCCTGAAAAGATGTTATTTCTTATTCTCAAAACTTTAAGATAATAAACTGTTTCTACATCAGCTTTGCAATTCATTCAAAAATATACCTACTCGTTGAAAAAGATGTTTCATGACATTGTTTTGTTCGCAGAGGGTAAATCCAAGCCTCCTCCTCAGTCGGTTTCCTTTGTGGTTTTAGACACGCGCAAACTCCTTCCTCACAAGTTGCAGGATACTCGCATCCAATTCTACCTCCGCAGAACTCGCCGACGAAAGCCGCCATAGGGTGTCTGCAGCGTCCATCATTAGTCGGAATGAAAGGACTGTAACACTGACACTTGCCAGCACAATTTGCAAATGGAGATAAACACTTGTCGGTCTTCTTGTTGCATGTATCGCCGATTTTTACAGCTAAAATGAGATATATTTAAAACCAAATTGTATCCCACTGTATCAGCACAAAACAGGATGGCTTATACCTTGCATAATATCAAAGTGTATGAAATTCAAGGACTTACTACGAAACGAACTTTGATCTTTGTTCAATGGATATTTAATGTCGATCAAACAGACGATAACTTCCGTCAACAAGGAAATAAAATCATAGTTGCGATGCTTATATATAACTGCTTGTGTAATCTATCTTACCTTGACGATAGCTAAAGAGAATGCATGTCTTTAAGCACTTATCTGATGATATCGTAAAAAATTATGAATTTAAGTATAAAATTCTCTTCAGAATAATAATTTTTACCTATGCTTGAAACGCAAACATCGTTAAATAAAAATAATTTGAAAAATACCAAGAAAATTATCTTTGATAAACTCTCGATATTGAATTTAAACAAATATATTTCAGCCATAGAATTGTGTTGATTGTAATTATTTTTTTCTTTGCTTTCTGTTTGTTTCAGTCGATATTGTTGATCTCTTACGCATGTCGCAGTTCAGCTATGTTATTTCGTTATTAATCAATTCTATAAATAGTAATTTAAAGCATTGATTAATTCACGAAACATCGTTTTCAACATATGTTTTGATCAGGACAGCAACTGAGTGTCATAGAGTTATCTCCCTTACCATGAAAACAGAAACTGTTATCATCTGAGGCTGTGTGGTATTTTTCACATAAACACACAAAGCCTTCACAGGCATTAGGGCGACACCTGGCGGACGTTGGACACTGACTGTGACTCGTACAGGGTGTATAAAGTTTTCGACTATTTGGATTCTTGTTCAGATCTGCTCCTATGTCGTCATTTCCGGCTTGTAACCAAGACAACGTTGACGGAACGGTCGTATGTTGTTTTGTCGTAGGCGTCACCTCAGTCGTCTGTTCCAGGCTTAAAGATGTGCCCATTTCTGCTAGCCTTTTTGCTGGTAAATCAAAGATTTTAAGAATTTCTGAAAGTATTCTCAGTTGTTTAAATATATGAACCAGGCCCATGTTCTAATAAATAAAAAAATCTGTCAATATTGAGATATATTTTTGTATACTACTGTCATGTTTTGAGATAAATGTATATACCTCGGTAGGTCTTTCTTTTCCTCCTACCTTGGAAAGAAAAATCTTTGCTTTTTAACAATGTGAGATTTTCTTGTCTCGCCCTTGGGTCGAGACGGGGGTTTTCCATGACAGAATAATGATGTGACGTCACAGTAACAATTCATTAACGTCATGACACCATTTAACTCATGTCAATGAAATGAAGCATCGGGACATCATTGGTCAGTACAATATGACGTCATAATGAGATCCACCGTGCAAACAAAATTGGTATCATCATGGTCTCACTCCACGTTATGAAAAACAACATAACATATCACACCTTTAACAGTTCATCATTTCAGTATGACTTTTAAGACTTTGATGATGTGGCACCGTCAGAGTTCTAACAAAAAATATGGTCTTTTCTTTAAACAAGTTATACTATTCCTA
Organism: Ylistrum balloti; assembly: GCF_031769215.1. NCBI lineage: Eukaryota > Metazoa > Mollusca > Bivalvia > Pectinida > Pectinidae > Ylistrum > Ylistrum balloti. The sequence continues at coordinate 137,708 of NW_026782018.1, read as the reverse complement.
TGGCCTGTCATGAGATTTATGTATTCTTATCACAATAGAATATATATATATATACACTTTATCAATTTTGAAAATGTGCAAAGCTGGTCTCATTAAGTCAAAATAATGAATTTCCTAAATAAACGTTTATTTTATTATACAGTGATACGATAACATTAGCAAAAATCTTAATTAAAACTAAAAGTCTGTGAAACAAGGAAAGAATATGAAGAACAGAAAGACTAACACAGACTCTCCTGAAAGCATGGAAAGATTATATGACCAGACGTTCCCCAAGGGTATGATACAAGTAACTTGTCGGTAATAGAAAGAGTATATGCTTGAATGAAATTGTATCGTCTAGTGTTACTATCCAACATTTTTCTTTCCTTTGGCGGAACATGAGTTTAAACGTATGTAGAACCGGAATGGAAAAGAAATGAAAATGAAAAAAAGCGTTTAACTAAACCTTCGTCACTCTACACATAAATACTCCCAATTAAATACAATGCTAGTATGTACGGCAAAAATATGCAAAGTACTTTCAGAAATAAATCACCTTTGAGTAATTCCTGCCATTCGTCGGATAGAGGCTCCGGAACATCAATATACTTTCCTTTGCACATCACTGAAATCGGAACAAGGCAGGTATTAGAAAAGCATTCAATTGATATGAAACAGGATAACAGGAATTTTCGAAAGAAATTTGCAAACATCAGTTTGGAAAAATCGCATTCATAAAATCTGCTGTCCGCTTTTGTATCAATAGATGAATTTGTTTTAACACACAACTGCTTTCTTTGTTTTCTATACAACGTATTAATTTGGTAACTTACCTAAAGAGAAGTTGGTATCATGGCATTGTGATGTTTCTAGTGGGTTAACCCAGAATTCCTCTGTTGTCATTTTTCTATATGGCGCTACACATTGACAAATCCCATCGCTACATTTGGCAGGAAACTCGCATCCTTTTTCTCCACAAGGTTCACCGACGAAGGCAGACGACCAGAGTTTACACCGACCGTCAGCAGATGCAACAAAGAGGTCGTAACATTTGCACGTAGACTGACAACCAGCGAATGGGGACATACATTTAGTGTGGTCGTCACAAAGATCTCCTATTCGACTAGCTGAAACAGATATTTCCGGAATTACTCACATAAATATTCTCTGAACAGTAGGTTCTAGTTTGATCTAATCGAACCTATTTAAACCTGTGGTGATTTAAATACACAATTTATTTCCATTTTCTTGACTTAACCAGTGATGATAGAGTCACATTAGGTAAAATAAGAGACAATCATTTTGTTCTGATCTATATTAAAGTCTGTAAACTGTATATTGTATAGAATAGATTCACATACCGATCAAACACTGTGTTTTGTCTGCAGAACTCAAGTAACCCTCTCTACACAGACAAACAAACCCTTCACAAGAGTTCGGGCGACATTTCGAGTTGTCCGGACATTCCTCATGCCTTCTACATCCATCAAATACATTGACTTTCATACGGTCAGTAGTAGTTGTTAACCCTGTTGTTGTAATTGTTGTTACTAGGGCAGTTGTTGTTGTTGGAGTCTCCGTTGTCATGGTTTCCGTTGTTGTGGTGGTGATGACTGCCTCTGTTGTTGTTGTGGTAATGGCCTCCGTAGTTGTTGTCAATTGTATTATCGTTTCAGTTGTTGTTGTTGTTTTCATTTCCGTTGTTGTCGTCGGTTCTAAAATGTTACGACATATATAGAGTTAATGTTTATCGAACACTGACTGCAAACATTGAAATCATTTTCCCCCCAATTATGCTGGATTTGAGTGTCGACTTCCTATAGCATGTCTTTTGTCTTTTAAGCTAACAGCTCCGGAATATCTAACCACAAAGTTATATTCTTACGATCCAGTTTTATTTTCTTTTATTAAATAACAGAATAACTTTGTTATATCAAACTCGTATAACTAGAACATCCCGTTTAATACGAAGTATTTCGTCGGTAAATATTCACACCAAAAATTTGAATTCATTTAAATGGAATGCATGGATAACTCGACGTTTTTCTACAGACTTCGACATAACGGAGTTCGATTGAACATTTAAATGGAATGCATGGATAACTCGACGTTTTCCTACAGACTTCGACATAACGGAGTTCGATTGTACATTTATATGGAATGCATGGATAATTCGACGTTTTTCTACAGACTTCGACATAACGGAGTTCGATTGTACATTTTTACAACTCGATTAAATGTAACACACGGTTATATAATACAGCGCATCAGAACATTAGAGACCTCTGATGTTTTTTTTGTGTTCCATCCTTATTTGGTATTTATCAATATAAAACTAATTCAATGTCGTTACTGTCAGCGAATGTCAAATTCAGTTCTCACAAATAGTCACTCTTTGTTTTATTTGTTTTTGTTCCTCCCTGTATATTTGATCATCAAGCTGGCGCTGTGCATATACTAAGGGAGAATAATGTGTTTTTTCGCGGTTTATAGAGATACTTTCTTACTGGGATAAATACACAAAATAGAGAAATGAATAGAAAATTAGAGAAAATTATAAAAAAAACAATAGAGAAATAAATAAAAAAAAATAGAGAAACATATAAAAAATAGAGAAATAAATAAAAAAGAATAGAGAAATATTAAAAAAAAAAAAATAGAAAAAAATAGAGAATATATATATATATATATAAATAGAAAAATTAATAAAAATAGTTTAGAGAAATAAATAAGAAAACACTGAGAAATTAATAAAATGAATAAACATTTTGTATACTGACACGCTACAATGTTCTATATATTTATAGAAATCTATACAGTGTGACATACCCGTTGTCGTTGATGTTGTTGTCCGCATCTCTTCTGGTATATCTATCAGGGTTCCATTACATTTCCCTACAACAACAGAGTGTCTTATCTTATCACTGAAACTAAGATTTAAGGGTTCGGTCTTCAGCCTGTATTTCTTGCTAGTGAATTACATCTGTTAACTTATCGATTTTTTAAGTCGTTAAACGTGTATATATAAGAAAGGTATCATATTGTAGATAAATACTCTGACTTATAACAGCAACAAATTTCTTTGTACTTTTACCGACTGTAAATATCAAAGATCTACATACGTATACATCACTATGAAAATATAATATGGGTTTAATGGATCATACTATCTGTATACTTCACATCTTTTTATACAATAATTGATCAACAAGTTTGTGATTTAGAATCATTTCACTCGAAAATGACCAGATTTACTATTGCAATACAAAATTAGCTTGAATAACATGATACTTACAGAGAGAAAAATCCTCCCTTTGACATTGCATTGTTATTAAAGGGTCAACCCAGAACTCCTCTTCCGTCATTGAACGGAAGGGAGGCATACACGTGCATTTTCCCGCTATGCATTTTGCTGGATATTCACATCCCATAGTTCCACACGATTCTCCTACGAAACTTGCCGAGGCAAGCTTGCATTGTCCTTGTAGTGTAGGAACGAAAGCGTCATAACATTGACAGGTCTCCAAACATCCGGAAAAAGGCGAAATACAGAGAGTCTCTTTTGGATGACATTGTTCACCAACCCTGGAAGCTAAATCAAGAACGATGAGGATGTTGCACATAATATTGAATAATGAGAAATAAATATTAACACACTTCAGAGACTTTTTTTTTATGAGATATAATTTTTTAAGAATCAGTATTAATTCAACAGAAGATTCAAAATCCGATGTAATATTTCTTTTTAATCTTAACGTACATGTTAAAGATTAGATACCTTTTATACAAGAAAATGAATCTCGCGAGACCATAAAGCCTACGTCACAGAGACACGTGAATCCTTTACAAGCATTCGGACGGCACATAGAGTTTGGTGGACAATGAGCATGGCTGGTACAGGAAGCATACACAGGGACGAAAGGAGAAGTAGTTGTCGTTGTGGGCGTGGTTGTCGTTGTTGTTGGAGTGGTTGTCGTTGTTGTGGGCGTGGTTGTCGTCGTTGTGGGCGTGGTTGTCGTCGTTGTTGGCGTGGTTGTCGTCGTTGTGGGCGTGGTTGTCGTCGTTGTTGGAGTGGTTGTCGTCGTTGCTGGAGTGGTTGTCGTCGTTGTTGGAGTGGTTGTCGTTGTTGTTGGCGTGGTTGTCGTAGTTGTTGGTGTTGTTGTCGTTGTTGATGGCGTGGTTGTCGTCGTTGTGGGCGTGGTTGTCGTTGTTGTTGGAGTGGTTGTCGTCGTTGTTGGCGTTGTTGTCGTCGTTGTTGGAGTGGTTGTCGTCGTTGTGGGCGTGGTTGTCGTCGTTGTTGGAGTGGTTGTCGTCGTCGTGGGCGTGGTTGTCGTTGTTGTTGGAGTGGTTGTCGTCGTTGTTGGCGTGGTTGTCGTCGTTGTTGGCGTGGTTGTCGTCGTTGTGGGCGTGGTTGTCGTTGTTGTGGGCGTGGTTGTTGTAGGCGTTGCTAAAAAATGACAACTCAGTTACAACAGTCAATTTATGTTTGAAGGAAGACTGTACAATGGTTATTCTCTCTAGCTAAAATATGTTTATTACGTCTGTGGCAATCTCACCCCAGCGCTGAGGTTTATAATAAGTAACCTTATATAATAGTGATTACAACTATAATACCACAAAACAAATAGAATGGATTCATTTGTAGTAATTAATAACATACACCTTGGTTGGTGTTTAGGAAACCTCCATTTACATATTTGAAATATCAAAAAGAAGAAAAAAATTGACATAGATCATATTTTTCATTAATATTTCTAAAACGATTACTGTCGTTTAAGAAAAAATTATAGGACTTTTTAATGTTTTATAATGATTTAAAATGATAGAATGCAATGAATTGGTATAAAATACGACGCTTGCCTTAAGAAATTACCTGATACGTCTTTTTAATGAATTTTACACTTGCTCAAAATTTACTTAAAGTCAATTGATTTTTTAAGATAATGACATTTCAGCATGCGGTATTCTTTATCATAAGGGAGCAAAATCCAGTTTAAGTCGAACCTCGTTATCTCGGAAACGTATAACTTGAATACCATTATTGTCGGTGTCTTCCTGACTTTACACAAGACATTCGAACTCACTTAAATTCGTTACTCGGTTATCTCGAAGTTTTCACATGATCCCGCTGAGTTCGAGATAATGAGGTTTTAGTGTATATATGATAGATGAATGATATTCGACGTTATCTTCATCTTTGTCCGAACAGATTAATATCAGTTATATCTTAATGCCGTTTTAGCATGTTTCCTATTTTTTCATGATGTGTTACCGTCTTTTAACTGACCTTTTAACATATAATATTAATTTTTAAAACAAATAATATTGATCTATCAATAGTATACAAAATCAAAAATCATAAATATTGGAAACTATAGTATTCATATTATTAGCAACCGGGGTTTGCTAGTAAACGAAAAATAGGAGTAATGAGGTAAAATGGATGATGTGTTCAGATCCTTTGAAAATGACGTGAAGTAGACAATAGAAGAGAAGAACAGATAAATATGATATAGCTTAGACAGATGTACAATTGGAGACGACATAAAACAAGAAACATTTAATTGAAAATACTGAAAAACAAACTGTAATGTTAGACGTCATGGGTGTACGTGATACGAAACATTGTAATTATGAAACAGAATCAAAGCAAGAATTCCAGATGACTGTGAATGAAAAAGAAATGATATCATTGGACATAAAGAAACAAACAAAATGTAATTATAAAAAAGGAAACAAGACGTGAATGAAATTAAACAGTGTTATTTACGAATCTTCACCTGATGCAAAATATTGCCCTACCGACTGTACTACCATTGTTCTAACAACCGGACAAAATCAAAACGACCAGACAATACCAACAAGTAGAGTAAACATGATAATTACCCCCCCCAACTCCAACCCCCCCAAACTCCACCCCTCCCCCTCCACCCCCGTCTCTTCCTCGAAAAAAAAATCTAAACTCAAATGCAATAAAGCTAGGATTGAATATAAATAAATCAAAGATTTACACGGAAACTCATGAAAAAGTACAAGAAGAATAAGACCAGGTGTTCCGTAAGAGTAAGCATCTCCTGCTTCAACGACGACACCCGTAATGTAAACCTTGGTCAAAGTTGGTGATGGGATTGGACGTTCTCAAATGAGAACAAGGTACATAACTACGAAAAATCAGGCAAACTATAACAAGCTCCATAAAGAACAATCACAATAGAATACAAAGCAAAGACATTTTATTTTCACATTTACACAGACAAAGAAAAAAAATAGAATAACATATATGCAATGTTTTTTAAATTTCAGATGATGATATAATTATACATAATCTTATTGTTTCTCTTACAGAGAAAATTGATATGAATAAATAAGATGAAAATGAAACAGAAGGAACTGAAGGAGACAGGAACGACTCCTCTGTAACATAATTCCGACCTAAAGTAGGTATTCTGGAGACAAATGTCTGTACCCTGGTTATGTGTTCTGTGCGGAAAATAATCACAAAATTTAAGGCAAATTAGGAGTATTTTGTATTTATTAGCCATGAATATGTTGTTAATATAATTCTAATAAAAACAGAGCGATGTCAGAGACATAACATGTTATCATACGACAAGGAACATATACAGAAACAATGTATTAAATACTTTGACAAAACCGGTTAATAAAAACGTATGCATAGCTATCGTTTATTGTGCTACAAACCATAACTTGATTTGCTGATTGAGAAGAAAACATCCCTTTATTTACCGATATGAAAAAATAATGAATTCTTAATATGAAGGTAAATATTCTGAGAAAATAAATATTGAATCATGGACTATTTTTTTTTATAAGATTGATGAAATTAACCTCTTACTAAAAAATGGAAATTTCGTGTCGAGATTCAGTCAACTATTGTGATATTCTCAACTACATGAAATATCACTTTCTATGGTGACGTCACAATGCATATTATGTCATTAAGCTATGACATCATGTTTGAAACAAAGGAAATCCCGAACCAATCACAGGGCCGCTAGGTGATTTTTCTCGTATGGTTAAAACAATATTATAGACTGGGGGTTTAAACACTAATAAAAGGAGAGTTACAGGATTAATAATATTTCAACATTTAAATTATTTCATTCACGAGTTGCTAGATCGTTGAGAAAAAAATAAACTATATTGTTTTTCTTGCATAGAAAGCTGCATTCGACTACCGTCTAGCAAATTTCAAATAATTTCATCGACATTACATATCTGTTACTCGGAGTTGTCTCCCCTTTACTTTCAAATTTGGTTGCTACTACATAAAAGATATTTCTTCAAATTTGACAAAATACTTTAATAGGTTTAGCTTGGTATCTTTAGTCCTTTCAAAACTTAAAGTCATAGATTAGTATACAAACTTTATTAGTAATCAAAATATTACGAGGTAAGGAGACAATTTCATTTTAATAGAAAAGTGGTTTGACTTGAACAAAACTTTAATGGTTAAAATAGTCTATTTATAAAGATAAATGTAAATTATTGGTTGTTGATTAACTTACTTGATCAGATTTGGCGAAAAACGACGTTATCTTTTACCAAAGCTTAAATGGTTTCTTTTAGAAATACAAAAATAGATATTTTTCTCGAGAATCATGATTTAAAAAAGGAAAATGAACAAATAAATCTTATAAAAATAAATTAAAAAATATCTATTTAATGAACAAATGAAAATATGAAAGACCTCTCTGAACATATGTATGTGGTAGTCATCAGTCGGCCCTGCAGCTTTACAGTTATTATACTTGGTGATGTAGCCACTCAGTCGGGCAACTGATCCAAATCTCGGAACTTGTATCTGATTCAAAGCCTTATCTCTGTCCAAAAACCCTGTCGCTGCCACGGAACCTTGTCTCTGACTCAGAACTTTGTCTCTGACTCAGAACCTTGTCTCTGCCTCAGAACTCTGACTTCGAACCTTGTCTCTGACTCCGAACCTTGTCGCTGACTCAGAACCTTGTCTCTAACTCAGAACCTTGTCTCTGAACCAGAACCTTGTCTCTTATTCAGAAATTTGTCTCTGACTCAGAACCTTGTCTCTGACTCAGAAACTTGTCCCTTATTCAGAACCTTGTCTCTGACTCAGAACCTTGTTTCTTATTCAGAACCTTGTCACTGACCTAGAACCTTGTCTCTGACTCAGAACTTTGTCTCTGACTCAGAACCTTGTCTCTTATTCAGAACCTTGTCTCTGACTCAGAACCTTGTCTCTGACTCAGAACCTTGTCTCTTACTCAGAACCTTGTCTCTTATTCAGAACCTTGTCTCTAACTCAGAACCTTGTCTCTTATTCAGAACCTTGTCTCTAACTCAGAACCTTGTCTCTTATTCAGAACCTTGTCTCTGACCCAGAACCTTGTCTCTTACTCAGAACCTTGTCTCTTATTCAGAACTTTGTCTCTTATTCAGAACCTTGTCTCTGACCCATAAACTTGTCTCTGACCCATAACCTCGTCTCCTAAGCTGCAGCCGAATGGGAAATGTACAAGTGCGTCCTTTTTACCATCAGACCGACCTACCGTCACGGTTTATCTCAATATTTGAGCATTATAAGATGCTAGGCGTGATATCCTCATTGGTCCGGCGCTAATAGACATTAACACAGTTACTCACAAACGGCACACAAAGGATGTGAGAGATTATGTTGTAACGGAATTCTAATTTTCATTCTGTTCACACATATAGCAAAATCATTATTTAAACTTATTCTTAATTTCACAAGAAAATATCAAAATTACAAAGAAATTAATTAAACAATAAACAAGAGCATCAATTTGCAAAACAAAGCATGCAGAGAATTCGTTCAACTATGAATTCAACATTCTCAAGAAGTTGCAAATCATTTCCGGCGTCACAAAATTAAAATAGAATTTTCAAAAAAGTATTAGCTGACGTGTTAGTAAGATCTTACTAGTTGAAACCCGAAATCGACGGAACTATGACAAAATATACTCAAACGAAGTATTCACCAGCAATCCACTAAATGTGCCGAGTATTTAGGGTTTCACTTGATCGAGGACATCCGTCATGTTAATGCAAACAAATAAATGTCGTTTGAATGGTTCTGTTTTTTATGTACATGGTTACGAAAGTGTGTGTGGCTTCACTTATGGGATGGTTACACTTGTGGGTGTGGTTACACTAGTGGGTGTGGTTACATTTTTGGGATTGGTTAAACTTGTAATTGTGGTTACACTGGTGTGTGTGGTTACACTGGTGGGTGTTTTTACATTGGTGGGTGTGGTTACGCTGGTTGGTGTTGTTACACTGGTGGATGTTGTTACACTGGTGGGTGTGGTTTCACTCGCGGGTGTGGTTATACTTGTAATTGTGGTGACACTGGTGGGTGTGGTTACACTGGTGGGTGTGGTTACACTGATGGGTGTTGTTACACTGGTGGGTGTGGTTACACTGGCGGGTGTTTTTACAATGGTGGGTGTGGTTACGCTGGCGGGTGTTATTACAATGGTGGGTGTGGTTACACTGGTGGGTGTGGTTACACTCGCGGGTGTGGTTATACTTGTAATTGTGGTTACACTGGTGGGTGTGGTTATACTTGTTATTGTGGTTACACTGGTGGGTGTGGTTACACTGGTGGGTGGGGTTCAGACGAATTCACGCAAGGGAAAAAGACATTTCTTCCGAAACCTGATCTACAAACAGACAATACAATTTCTGACCGTATTCATCACTCACAGAAGGTACTTTTTAAACGAGTAAGATATTAATGATTGTAAACGGTGTAACACTTACCTACACCGTTAGAAGTAACGCGCGCATTTTCATAAAACACAGTCTACACTCTGGGAATTCCGTTGTTCTTAAGATTGCAACTTAAACATATGATAGTTTATCATAAACCAATTACATCTATATATATTAATTAGATTTATAAATAGAGATGCACGTGCAATGTAGTTAATCCTGAAAAAAAAGGAAAAAAGAGCAAAAATGTTAATCCTCTACTTCTTCTTTTTTTTTTTTTTTTAATTATTTCTAATCTTTTTTGTTTGTACTACTTGGTCTGTGAATTGGGTCAAGGTGACACATTTACTCCGTGACCTATTTCTCCACTCCCTGTTCTTCTGGCTCTTTATCGATCTCCTCGTACATGACCTCTTCAGGGTTCAAGGACACGACAGAGCCGTAATAGGGACTGAACGATGAGAACGAAGACCCCCAAGTACTGTAGTCGTTTGTGTAAATAGGTGTGTTGAGACTTGGACGGGGAATTTTAAAATTATTCATCGATTCCGTCTCGGGTTTGACGGGGGTCGAAAGGGACTTTTGGACCTGACTTTCAGCATCTTTGGTGGGCGTTGCCCTGAAAAATATTGAAAAATGTCGTTAGGACAAAAATATATTCTCTCACACTGTATACTACACATATAGTTATTAATTAATTATATTTATTTATTTATTTATTATGCATTTATTGATCAAAATAAGATACATTTTGTATTTCTGTTACTAGGAAGGTACATTAAAGTGTAGTGGTGATTTCAGATGTCTTGTATGTGCATTCTAAATGCATTTTTCACTAAATCATTGCTTTTGCTCTAAAAATATACATTTTTCATGCAAATAGATATATCTATTTCACTGTCTCTTTCCACGAACTCATTTGTGAACAATAAAACATCGACAAAATAATTTTACAGGTTATTAGAAAATCAAAAGAAAATCAAGTTTTGATATATTCTGGCCAGCGGGCTTACCGTTTCGTCCTCCTTTTTCTCCTTCCACACGTTAACATAACAAGACAAAGCATATTAACTAAGAAAACAAACCCTGCGACAGACGGTATGATGAATATCTCTGAAAAAAAAAACGGAAAGAAATATCAGATATTAAAGTATTCATAATGAATAAGAAGAAAGTGTTTTCATATTTATACAGTTATATTAACGGAGTAAACATCAAAACAACAACAAATAATAAACTGACAGGAAAACAGAATTTTAGTTCAAATTCAAAGATTAAACGAGAGCACAGTACGAACGGAAATGCCCGGAGACTCCTGTAAGAATATAAGGAGAATAACTATAGGTGTCTCAGAACGAAAAAAAAGCATTTTTTTCTAAATCGAAGACACCCGGCAGGTAAATCTTGGTAAATTCAAGTAAATTATGACATTTTATTTTCTTATGAATAATTAGTAAATGTTACGTCATCAATTTGTGTGAAGTTTGCTGATGACGTTTCGCTCACAAACAAATGACGTAAACATCAATAACTGTTCACAAGGGCAGATAAGTCCACATTACCAGACAACGGGGAATGGATGCTTAAAGAAAACTGTCATTGTGTGTTAAAATACCGAAATACCCCATTCAGCTGTAGTGTAAGATAGTCATGTTAAACTTAAAGACAAGGAAAGTATGTCGTCGTTTCTGAAGTGAAAAATCTCACATGGGCCTGTATTTTTTTTTGTCCTGTTTCTACAGCATTGAGATCGGTTCCTGTATCAGAACATGTACGTTAACAGCATTAAATAGACAGAGATCAGAAGGGAAAATATGAAAATAAAATTAATTTACTACAATAACTACTGAGATTTAACCATCTGAAAGAATATAATTCAAATCTCAGAACACCTGACTTCAATATGTTATATTTCAACTGGTATTTTGAGTGTTACTTACCGAGGCCTCCATTCTGAACGGGAGATATATTTGAAGCAGATTCGCTTGCATTCCCTTTGAGTGCTGTAAGAAAAAATAACACGTGATTATATATCAGTAAGCCAAGTAATGTAAATTGTGTTTATATATGTTTCTCATTGTTTGAAATTTCATGTAGTGATTAATTAAAATAGTTTCATTGTTTCAAACATACCTAGACGAAGTATTCAATACAGTATTTTAATCGCTGATTTCGTTTACCATATTATAATATTTTTGAAATGTGGTTCATAACAGAATGAACGCCATGCTGTCATATATGTAATCGACAATGTCTACAGGGGCATTTATATGGTGGTAATGCCACGTAAAAATTTAAATTCTCAAGCGAAACATATTAAAAGTGCAAAAAAAGTAAAATATTTTCATTTCTTATTTCCATTTTCAGCTAAATCTTTTTGATAATTATGTACAACAAACATATTTTCTTTTATTGGTAAAGAGGAATAGATAAAATGGATTTATTTATGTAGTGTGATAAAGCAGTATGTTTTCTTTTCAAAATTATTTTTGACGAATATAAGTATGCATATTAAACTGTTAATATTTTATTTTTTGTTTTATTTTTGTATATTCTGAACGCCTCGTACATTACGATAATATATTCAACATGTAACGCCTGTTAATACTATATTACCATATAGATCAAGTTTTACATATATAAAGACACGCAAATATTGGTATATACATATGTGCAAGGTTACAAATGTATAAGCACGCTGAATGTTTCTGTTCCATGAATGAGAAACTTTCATTCTTGATTTATAAAATCAGAGAAAAAAAATTACATTTCTTACCAAGTTAATGTTTTTGTAAGCAGAATTTCCGAAACAAAAATTAAAAATAAATTTCATTTCAAATTAGATTTTACAGTTTGTTTAATATGGAAAAAAGAAAAAGTCGCGCGGACTATGCTTTACTCTCTCCGTGACAGATTACGCTATATATCACGTGGTTATACATAACGATGTATCGTATGGTAACGATAGGCTACAGTGTTTTGTTCGTTCATTTTCACATTAACAAAACTAGACGTCTTTAATGTAGGACGAAATCTGATAGAAACCAGATACTGTGTGGTATCAGTAATAATATAAATCTACATAAATCCGGAACATAGTCTAAATAAATGGTTTTACTTTAATACAAAATTATTCTTACTTCTGAAAAAAACTTCCTGACTCTTAATTATACGATTTATTAATTAATAAATCGTTATTTTTTTCACTTAAATGTAATTACGTTATCAACTATATAACGATTATCAAATTTTGTTGATGAATCAGTCATTTTGTATATAATGAAAAAGACATATTTTGAAATGTAATTCAGCAAAGAGTGAAAATGTTTAAGATTTAGTCAGTGAAGAGAAGTAGTATGTATTATGGAAATAACAATGAGTACAAAAGATACATCATGCTTATATTATTAGTATTGTATGGTTTGTTAGCCAACACAGCAAGTGTAATTAACATGCAGGTCAAAAAGCTACAGAGCATACAGCACGTCATAGACACAATATACAACACGTCATAGACACAATATACAACACGTCATAGACACAATATACAGCACGTCATAGACACAATATACAGCACGTCATAGACACAATATACAGCACGTCATAGACACAATATACAGCACGTCATAGACACAATATACAGCACGTCATAGACATAATATACAACACGTCATAGACACAATATACAACACGTCATAGACACAATATACAACACGTCATAGACACAATATACAACATGTCATAGCGACAATATACAACACGTCATAGACACAATATACAACACGTCATAGACACAATATACAACACGTCATAGACACAATATACAACACGTCATAGACACAATATACAACATGTCATAGCGACAATATACAACACGTCATAGACATAATATACAACACGTCATAGACACAATATACAACACGTCATAGACACAATATACAAACACATAGATGATTAGCGGCAAACACAATTTCGTATAGCAAGCTTCAAGTAGTTTTCTGCTCGAATCCGCGATCAAATCATATGTTATGATTTTATTAAAATAGTAAACACCAATCATTAATGTTTTCATCGGATTTTTTTCCGGTCAATTACCAAGGTTTAATAATTTAGGCGCTTGGCGCCATTGACGAGTCCTAGAAGGACGAGACCACTGTGTGGTGCAGCATCACTGACAAGTCCTAGAAGGACGAAACCACTGTGTGATGCAGCATCCCTGACGAGTCCTAAAAGGACGAAACCTCTGTGTGATGCAGCATCAATGACGAGTCCTAGAAGGACGAAACCACATTATGATGCAGCATCATTAACGAGTCCTAGAAGGACGAAACCACTGTGTGATGCAGCATCACTGACGAGTCCTAGAAGGACGAAACCTCTGTGTGATGCATCATCACTGACGAGTCCTAGAAGGACGAAACCTCTGTGTGATGCATCATCACTGACGAGTCCTAGAAGGACGAAACCACTGTGTGATGCAGCATCACTGACAAGTCCTAGAAGGACGAAACAGCTGTATGATGTAACATCACTGACGAGTCCTAGAAGGACGAAACAGCTGTATGATGTAACATCACTGACGAGTCCTAGAAGGACGAAACCACTTAGACATCTGTATCTAATTCTAAATAAGTATTGAACAGGTTCTAATTTCTTGCGTGTCTTTTGTCCAACCGCTTTAAGATCGTTCAAGCACAAACTTTCTATGCAAGATACACGTTTCATTTTCCCTTATAGCACCCCATGCCAATCTCGCTCTAATTCTGTATAAAACTTGTTTGATCTATGGTTAAGGGGCATTTGAATATCAATGAACATAAAAAAACCAATAGTGTAGCAGATATCTGTACACACGATAGGTCAGCGTGTATCCGTCAATATAAACACGATAGGTCAGCGTGTATCTGTCAATATAGACACGATAGGTCAGCCTGTATCTGTCAATATAGACACGATAGATCAGCGTGTATCTGTCAATATAGACACGATAGATCAGCGTGTATCTGTCAATATAGACACGATAGGTCAGCGTGTATCTGTCAATATAGACACGATAGGTCAGCGTGTATCTGTCAATATAGACACGATAGATCAGCGTGTATCTGTCAATATAGACACGATAGATCAGCGTGTATCTGTCAATATAGACACGATAGGTCAGCGTGTATCTGTCAATATAGACACGATAGATCAGCGTGTATCTGTCAGCACGATAGATCAGCGTGTATCTGTCAATATAGACACGATAGGTCAGCGTGTATCTGTCAATATAGACACGATAGATCAGCGTGTATCTGTCAATATAGACACGATAGATCAGTGTGTATCTGTCAATATAGTCACGATAGGTCAGCGTGTATCTGTCAATATAGACACGATAGGTCAGCGTGTATCTGTCAATATAGACACGATAGATCAGCGTGTATCTGTCAATATAGACACGATAGATCAGCGTGTATCTGTCAATATAGACACGATAGATCAGCGTGTATCTGTCAATATAGACACGATAGGTCAGCCTGTATCTGTCAATATAAACACGATAGGTCAGCGTGTATCTGTCAATATGACACGATAGATCAGCGTGTATCTGTCAATATAGACACGATAGGTCTGCGTGTATCTGTCAATATAGACACGATAGGTCAGCGTGTATCTGTCAATATGACACGATAGATCAGCGTGTATCTGTCAATATAGACACGATAGGTCAGCGTGTATCTGTCAATATAGACACGATAGGTCAGCGTGTATCTGTCAATATAGACACGATAGGTCAGCGTGTATCTGTCAATATAGACACGATAGGTCAGCCTGTATCTGTCAATATAGATACGATAGGTCAGCGTATATCTGTCAATATAGACACGATAGATCAGCGTGTATCTGTCAATATAAACACGATAGGTCAGCGTGTATCTGTCAATATAGACACGATAGGTCAGCGTGTATCTGTCAATATAGACACGATAGGCCAGCCTGTATCTGTCAATATAGACACGATAGGTCAGCGTATATCTGTCAATATAGACACGATAGGTCAGCGTATATCTGTCAATATAGACACGATAGGTCAGCGTGTATCTGTCAATATAGACACGATAGGTCAGCGTGTATCTGTCAATATAGACACGATAGGTCAGCGTGTATCTGCCAATATAGACACGATAGGTCAGCGTGTATCTGTCAATATAGACACGATAGGTCAGCCTGTATCTGTCAATATAAACACGATAGGTCAGCGTGTATCTGTCAATATAGACACGATAGGTCAGCCTGTATCTGTCAATATAGTTTGTTTCACTACAAGTTTTGTTCATTGTACTGCTCCTATTTTGTGGCATTTTTTTTTGCGAAGTTATCCTCAGTGCGAAATTCCATAAAAAGGAGTTTTACATTCTAATCATGATGTGATTGCAAAGAGGTTGTTGACAATCGCGAAGTCACGATGATATCTCTGAGTATATGCCCTGTACATTCAATCTAAATTAATGCAAATTTATGCACAGGGATCCGAACCATACATCAGGCAGAAGAGCGGAGTGAATATATCTAAACAATTGTCACTACCTGCCTCCAAATAATAATGATAAATAATACACTATAACGCCCCCCCCCTCCCACCCCTTGGTGATAATATCATATTTATAACATATCTTTATTACATAAACCCAACTCATTAAATGGATAATTTTAAAGTCAAAGTTAGATAACTGTTGATATCTAAATACCTGTTTTAAAAAACGTGTTCTGTGTATAACGTCAGTTTGTTGCTAGGCGAAGCACATTGTACCTGTAATCCAGGTGTGCACAAACTTCGTGGTTTAGTAGGTGAACTGGTAAAATGTCACGTGGTTGGGCGTGGAACCTCGACCATAGTGCATCTTGTGTTTGTGCACTTTGTTGAATTTTTTTTTATTATTGTTTCGTTAAAACTATATTAATGTTTCAGACGTCAACGAGTACACATAATTTTCTTATTCATGCTTAGAGAGACTACAATAGGTCCATAGGTTCTGTATCGCTCACTTGGCTTGGTTTGGCTGAATATGATCTGTCTGAACTAAAGGGATAGGAATTCTGAACTTTTTTTTATTATATCAATTTCCCTACTGGGACCTCTATTGATGTCCCGTTTGTTCAGTAATGTGTTCACCCAAGAATGTTTTAGACCAAATTGGGACAAAAACCTGTCACTAAATCAAAGGAAGGAATTGAAAACATATACTCTATTTTCCATATTGAGCACTCCCTCCTTTTATCTGAAGGGACACAGATTCATTTTCTATACAAAATTGATCATCGATGGAATAAGGATTTTGATCGAATTGGTTATATTTCTAATATTGGGCCCCATCCCACTAACCCGATGTTTATACAAACTTGCGCCCTCCCACCCAGCGATGCTTCAGACCAATTTGTGACCGCATTCTGACATATTCTTTGCTGAAGAAGACGGATTTAAAGAAGATTGGCTCTATTTTCCCTACTGGACCCCGTCTTTCCTAGTCCAAGGACCTATAGTTTATACAAAATTGATTTCTCTTTACCAAGGGATGCTTTTAACCAAAATAGGAGAGAATACATTAATTTCTACAGATAAAAAACTACAACCAATTTGCTATATTTGTATTTTTGGCCCCACCCCTCAGTCACGGATGGGGTTTGACCCACAATCTATCAAAAAATGCCCCTTCTTAAATGATGCCTCTTACCAAATTTAGTAAAAATCCTCTCAGTCTTTTATGACTGGTAGTGTTTTAAAGAAATTATGGACGGACGACGGATGTCAAGCTAAAGAACAAGCACACCCTGTTGCTTTAGAATGGAAAATTTACATTAAATTCCAAAAGAAAAATGAAGTTGACAATTTCTAAAAACAAAGAAATAATTAGATAAATGAATAAGTACATTTTTTCTTATTTCACTTCATGTGTTTAAATGTATGTCTTTCTTATTTTTGCAGAGAACATACAGAAAAAATTGTAACATATTTATTTTCATTTTAAGAATTATAAAATTAAAGATAACCCAAATTTATTATTTAAAGATCTTGTGATGGAATAAAGATTAATATGTACTGGTATGTTATAAACGATCGCGGTGTAATTATGTTGATATCCCCCTCATCTCCCCCATCCTACCACCCCCACCCACCCCTACCCACCCCCACCCGACCTCCACCCAAACCCCCACCACCCTCGCACACACACACTCACCACTATAGCGTTTTAAATAATTTATATAGAATCTGTATATATACAGTGTTTTGTAGCGACAACAAAGCAGCGTGACGTACAAGCCAGATATGACATCAACATCGCTTGGACAACTTACCTTCAGAGTTACAGTTAAGTAGCACTTCTTTTTCCGTCAGAAAAAAACACCCGACTGAACCATACATTTATTTTCGTTCGGTGATTTCCTTCTTACAGTAAAAAAAGGGTGCAATGTATCAGTTTCATTGTAAAATCCACCAGTCTTTAAAAAAATCACTAAATCTCGGCTCACGAAAGTTTAAGTGGTTGAATGGTGAATCATGGATGGAATACACACAGTGTATATACTACACTGTGTATTAACCCTGTACGACATTTCGATGCTTTGTTTGGGAGGGAATTTAAAACTAATAATTCAGAGTTATATTATGAAAGGAAGTATGAGTTTGTTTCTATTTCTGTATGGTATCTGAGACATCGAAAATCGTCGTGTAACTGATAAAAATAAACTCGAGTTTTTCTCGCAACGATTCTAATATGGTCGGTACGAGTTAAGCAGCTTTGATTTCCGATTAAAAAAACTCATCACATCGCCTGTACCGTAAATACATCACAGGAAGCCGATCGTCACAGATATGCAACCAGTAACATCTAACAGAATTTACCTTACTAAAATATTTTTAGTTTGTATTTTTAATTTGTGACACGTTGTGACATTTGAATAAATACATTTATTAGTCTCGATTTGACATTGAGCACGTCACTATTTCGGTAAAATTAAAAGAAAAGCGATTCGTTATCGACTCGGTTTTCAGAGACAATACTAAAAAAACTCCGGTATCGATTTGCGCATGTATCGGTGGTAACTACTTCCGGTGTATCCAATGGAGCAAAATAGTATTTGTTCCGAAAAATAATACTAGTAACACCTTGAAACACACCTTGTATATCAGTTTGCATGCTCAGGGAATATAAAAACAAGAAAGGTGTATTAGCAGAAGGAGTCTAGCTAGTGGCGGGATTTTACGGGATACAACAAGTTGTATATTAGTTATCGGAAGGTCATTATCAGGTTCACACATGAAACTGGAGGTATGTTGTTGTCTTCTGTGTTCGTAGGTGATGAGGCAGGAATTAAGGTCATTAATGGTTAATATGTGATAAAACATGGAGGACTTCTTCTCGAGGTTCACAAATGGAAATATCAGAAAGGGGGTCAAAGTGAAGTTCATGAGAACTACAACATAAAGGGAGGTCAATATGGGGATCACAATTCACACAGCAAAAAGAGGGTTAATATAGGGCTCATACGTCACACAGCAAAAAGGGGGTCAATATGGGGATCACACGTCACACAGCAAAAAGGGGGTCAATATGGGGATCACACGTCACACAGCAAACAGAGGGTCAATATGGGGATCACACGTCACACAGCAAAACGGGGGGTCAATATGGGGATCACGCGTCACACAGCAAAAAGGGAGTCAATATGGGGATCACACGTCACACAGCAAAAAGGGGGTCAATATGGGGATCACATGTCACACAGCAAAAAGGGAGTCAATATGGGGATCACACGTCACACAGCAAAAAGGGGGTCAATACTGGGCTCACTAGTCACACAGCAAAAAGGGGGTCAATATGGGGATCACACGTCACACAGCAAAAAGGGGTCTATATGGGGATCACACGTCACACAGCAAAAAGGGGGTTAATATGGGGATCACATGTCACACAGCAAAAAGGGGGTCAATATAGGGATCACACGTCACACAACAAAAAGGGGGTCAATATGGGGATCACACCTCACACAGCAAAAAAGGGGGTCAATATGGGGATCACACGTCACACAGCAAAAAGGGGGTCAATATGGGGATCACATGTCACACAGCAAAAAGGGGGTCAATATAGGGATCACGCGTCACACAGCAAAAAGGGAGTCGATAGGATGATCACACGTCACACAGCAAAAAAAGGGGGTCAATATTGGGCTCACTAGTCACACAGCAAAAAGGGGGTCAATATGGGGCTCACACGTCACACAGCAAAAAGGGGGTCAATATGGGGATCACACGTCACACAGCAAAAAAAGGGGGTCAATATGGGGCTAACACGTCACACAGCAAAAAGAGGGTCAATATGGGGCTCACACGTCACACAGCAAAAAGAAGGTCAATATGTGGCTCACACGTCACACAGCAAAAAGAAGGTCAATATTGGGCTCACACGTCACAAAGCAGAAAGAGGATCAATATGGGGCTCACACGTCACACAGCAAAAAGAAGGTCAATATTGGGCTCACACGTCACACAGCAGAAAGGGGGTCAATATGGGGATCACACGTCACACAGCAAAAAGAGGGTTAATATTGGGCTCACACGTCACACAGCAGAAAGGGGGTCAATATGGGGCTTACACGTCACACAGCAGAAAGGGGGTCAATATGGGGGATCACATGTCACACAGCAAATAGAGGGTCAATATGAAGAATCCCAACGCTTAAAGATTAAAACGAAATATCAAGCTAGATTTGGTCCCAGCGGGAAAATACGCGTCCAGGACTCTATGTCCTACCGAAACAATAATAGGATATATAAAAGATATTCGTTCGATATATTATTTTGTGCATGCTTCTGGTAATAGGTAGTCATAGTTAATCATCTAGGAGAATGGAGACGGTTAATAAGCCAATCAATTGAGTAACCTCTATTATTTAATATATTGAATCACATATCACTTACTTGTTGTTGTAGGAGTTGTCGTGGTAGTTGTAGGAGTTGTCGTGGTAGTTGTAGGCGTTGTCGTGGTAGTTGTAGGAGTTGTCGTGGTAGTTGTAGGCGTTGTCGTGGTAGTTGTAGGAGTTGTCGTGGTAGTTGTAGGCGTTGTCGTGGTAGTTGTAGTGGTAGTTGTAGGTGTTGTAGTGGTAGTTGTAGGTGTTGTAGTGGTAGTTGTAGGTGTTGTAGTGGTAGTTGTAGGTGTAGTGGTAGTTGTAGGTGTTGTAGTGGTAGTTGTAGGTGTTGTAGTGGTAGTTGTAGGTGTAGTGGTAGTTGTAGGTGTAGTGGTAGTTGTAGGTGTTGTAGTGGTAGTTGTCGTGGTAGTTGTAGGAGTTGTCGTGGTAGTTGTAGGCGTTGTCGTGGTAGTTGTGGGAGTTGTGGTAGTTGTGGGAGTTGTCGTGGTAGTTGTAGGAGTTGTCGTGGTAGTTGTGGGAGTTGTCGTGGTAGTTGTGGGAGTTGTCGTGGTAGTTGTGGGAGTTGTCGTGGTAGTTGTGGGAGTTGTCGTGGTAGTTGTAGGCGTTGTCGTGGTAGTTGTAGGAGTTGTCGTGGTAGTTGTAGGAGTTGTCGTGGTAGTTGTGGGAGTTGTCGTTGTGGTTGTAGGAGTTGTCGTGGTGGTAGTTGTAGGCAATAACCCAGGCGGTATTTCTATTTCAGTTCCGTTGCAGGTATCTAAAGAACAGAATATATATCCTTTGTATATTTTCCCAGTCATCCATTATGTAGCTTCAAATATTTTTTCAAGTAATTTGTTAATGTTTTCGGTTTGTTTTTATTGCAGCATCTTTTAAAATTCTATAATTTATGTGAATTTCCTTTCAAATTTCTACAGAACAGAATGAATTTAGTTAACATTTACGTTGTAGCATTTCCTTGAATTCTCTACCCTTCATTACCTCGTTTAATTATATTTTAGTTAAACACACGTTTGTAGTGAGAGTTTGAATTTTCACTTACGTATGGAATACGTGATATTGTGACATTGCAATGGACTGACAGGATCCAACCAGAATTCTTCCTCGGAAATTTCCCTGTAAGGAGCCTCACAAACACATCGACCGTTTTTGCACACGGACGGATATAAGCAATCACGCATTACTCCGCATGATTCTCCCATGTATGCGACATCCGGCAGTTTACACCTGCCGTCATCCGTCCGCAGAAATACTTCGAAACACTCACATGTATCACGACACAGAGAGAATGGAGACATGCATTTCGTCGTAAACCAGTCGCATTTTTCACCCATACGTTTAGCTGCAACACAAAAAAGAAAAATGTGGATCAGGTACATTGATTAAAAGAAACAAGATTATATTTGATTAAAAAGTGCAATAAGTAAGGCCAAGCCAACCAGATATGACATGAAACATAGACTTGTAAAAATGAAGGTTACACAGGAAGATTGACAAATGGAAAATATGGGAAATAGGACGCATGTTAATGAAATAAAACGTTAGAAATACGACGTATGTTCATGAATGGCAAGCGTCTTTTTATGTCTCAATGGCACCTGTTACTAAACATACGAAAATACCAACATACTAACATACCATAAATTCAAATTCAATAAAGTTATGGTAAAATATGAAGATAAAAACAAAGTTACATGGAGACTCCTGAAAAAGTACAATGAGAATAAGACCAGGTGTTCCAGAAGAGTAAGCTTCTTCTGTCCCATCGACGCCACCTGTCATTGAAATCTTGGTAAATCCAAGAAAATCAAGTGTTAAACAAAGGAAGCATAAGGCGTACTGACGAGAATAGATCACATTATATTGTACAAGGAAATTATCCAACGAGATCACGATAATAAAACAAACATGCATCACCCTTGGCATTTTAAAAAGATTTCATAACATTGTGAATGCAATACAAGCATGTTAAGTTGATTGATGAATTATCATATTCATTTCAAAATTTATTCAGTTTTGTGTTTTTTTTTTTTTTCTTGTCTTCATATTTACAGTTTTAATCTCTGTAAACACGGGTGATATGAAGATTGTATAAAAGACCAAATGATTAACACCATTTGATACAATGGTTATGTTATCTGGTGCGGACTTGATGTGACAGTTGAAAACTAAACGACACAACAATCACATGGTTTGTGCATAAAATTGACGTGTAATATAAACGATATACGATCGTTTGTTATATACACATCTCTGATAAAAGTCAGAAAACGTTTATGGGGTAACTTTTTTCCTCTAATTGATTTTCTTCCCTATTAAATCGACACACAATAAGATGACACTGCTCTCAAGTCCAATACACATGTGTACTATCAGTGATCAAGGAAAACGTATCTCTCCGAAACTCAACAATTTTACAAATATCAACATGAGACTTTGTTCAGGGATGTCTTATAACCATATTGCCAATACATCGTTTGATGTCGCTAACTTCTAAAGGTATTTTAGGTAATAGTGTCTGAAGATGTACCACGATTACCCATGGTATTTGTGTAAAACGTACACCTCTCGTCTGACCGCATGGCTACCAACCTCCCACCACAACGTCAAAAGGCTTTATTACTACATTATGCTGGCGAGGAGGTACAGGACATTTTTAGCACGCTCCCATTAGCTGTGCCTGAAGCGGATGAACAACTCCATATGTACAAACAAGCCGTTGATGCTTTCGAAACTTATTTCACGCCACAGGAAAGCCCTTGAGTACGAACGTTACAAATTTAGACCAGCAAAACAAAAGGAAGGAGAGGATATCATGACATGCAGTACTAGGCTACGGAAACTCGGTGAAAATTGTGAATTTTTCGAGTTAGAGGAGGAGATTAAGTCTCAAATTATTCAGTCGTGTTCTTCCTGTCGTTTAAGAAAACGTATTCTAAGGGATGGTGAAGTGTCATTAGAGAATATCCTGAAACTTGCACGTGCTCTAGAATTAAGTGACGAACATACAAAGGACATAGAGAAACGGCCAGGACAAATCCATGTAGTAAACAGAGATTGCGGATGAGGCAAGCAAGGACGACACGATCCAGGAAGTGATTGAGAAAATTGTGTCCGGCAAATTGCACTCTTATCGGAATGCCCCAAAGAAACAATTAGCCAGGCTGAAAGGAGATCTTCCTGTTATGTTTCTAGGCAAAGTTAGTTTTGTTATTGTTAATAGTGTTCCGTTGATATTCAGTGACATTTTAAGCATTTTTTTTAAATTCTTTAAAGTTTCGGTTATGTTGAACAGACAGTTACTTAGGACAAAGTATTCCTTTTCCATTTCATGGATTAATGTAGTTCATGCTTCTATTCAGCGAAGAAAAACAAAGACATTATTTTCGAGTTCATAGTTTAATAGTTAAAAAATCACAATAGTTAAGGATAACGTGTAATTTCTTTTGACAAAGGGAGAGATGTATTGTCCTAATCCGGACTGCCCGGCTCCGGATCCTAGTTTACATAGTACCTTCCTGGTTCTATATAAGCCTCCTTCTGAATACACAGCATGGCGACTACACTCGTCTTGTTTACTACACAACATAACACTACAATACTTTCGCTGATTATCACCTGATGCCGACTTTTTGATAGACTGCTAAGAATATATGACAATAATCCCCAACTTTTGTGCATTCCGCCATATTGTTCCGTCTCGGAGAATGCACTGCAAACCAGAGCAATGCTAGTTCCTGACTTACACCAAATTCAATTTGATGAATATTTTCATGAACACCTGGTCAATTTTGTAAAGTTTGCAGTATTATATCTAATTGTCGTATAGCGGCACGCATGACGCTGTTTCGAAAGATGACGGCACTGTTTATAGCATAGAGCCGTCCCTAGGTGTCACTGGTAGATATTTCTACCTATCAGAACGTTAGGATTGGTACTATAAATTCTTAACATTCATTTAGTTGTCGACCGGGACGATTTTCTGCTCTAAAACGACCTGAAATAGTATTGAATAGTATTACCATATCGTGATGTAGGTCTTTTTTTTTTTGTTCTTTTCAAATTTAGAATTCGAACTAAGGACCTCTAGTTTACTAACCTGACGCTCAACCGATCGAGTATTTATCAGGGTTACAACTCTGCTTCTACGAAAAACCTCGCCCTCGAGTTGTCTGGCGGGTTACAGCGGTACTTGTGGAAGTAAGTACTTTTCTCCTAGTCCCTACTAGGGCGCCAATGTAACAGATTTTTCATCTTAATGCCAGCACTAGGATTCGAACTCGGGACCTCTGACTTACTAGTCTGACGCTCAACCGGTCGAGCTAAAGTGAAGTTCCTTAAGCGGAGTGAAATTAATTGTCAAGAAATCGGTCACCTGATTGTGTGTAAATACCACATAATTAACGACATACAGAAAAAAAATATACGTTTTAGCAATATTGCTTATCGAACATGTTTATCAGTGTATACATATTTATGTTATGATTATAACCCGTGGGAAGAGATGAAGTGATTAAACACACGGCCCCTCAGTCCATTGTTTCCATGGTGATCACAATAAACCATTTAATAACGTACCTGATGACCTGTATAGACAAAGTATGTAATATATATGCACAGAGCGTCTATCAAACATCGAGAAATGTCAGAAATATGCCCTAATTAATTACAGGTCGTTAAAGGGTGTTTTGATAGGTGGTAATTGATCACCCGAATATCAACTCTATATATAGTCGATAATGACGTCATAGATATTGTCAATTACAAATACACTTAGGAATCTCATTTTATTAATATTACAACTGTGTTATAGGAAACAACGTGATATTCATTTTTGTTAATGATTATAGAAATTAATCCACTTTAATACAGCTCCCTCTATGTTTACAACGCTTAGAAACAATACAAAAATTCAAATAACATAAGTATTTGTTAAAACAGTGTTTTAAAGTCTAAAACCTATATGACTGGTAATTGTTGAATCAGTGCAGATGTACAAATACATACACATTTGCATTCGGTATAAACGTCGCCCCGCACAGGTAGATAAATTACAAGTTATCTGTGTATAGGACGACAAAGCCTTTACACGAGGTTGATAGCTCTAACCATCGGGTTTGCAATATCCTTATTTTTGGACACCCAGCTTCTTAATAGCACATGGTTAACTGTCCATTTGAATGTCCTATGTAACCCAAGTTTACGAGGTCATGATATCATATTTTGTCATGTATAACATAAACTTGAATATTTTCTGCAGTAATTGTGATATAGATAAACAAAAACAAAATGTACAGGTTTATCTAATTATACATGTATACAACTCCTGTATCTGTGAGAGTAAACTAAAAATTGAAAATTACATATCAATTGGAAAATATATATTTCGTGCTGATAAAATGAATCATATCTAGAAATCACCAAATACAAGGAGTAAATATGTCATTAAGAAACACAAACAAACAAACGACACAAGCAAACAAAATTACAAAAATTTCTGGTAACTTTACATACCCGCTAAACAACGGTCCCTGTCGTCACTAGCAACATACCCCTCCAAACAACGGCACGTGTATCCATCGCACGCGCTAGGCTGGCATTTAGCGTGACTTGGACACTCGGAATGGGACTTGCACCTTTTGTATATTTGTAAAGTACCTGAAATGAAAATAAAAAAACATTTTAGGTATACATCGATTGACGTAACTACTGTGGTGTTACTATGGTAACTAGAAATACAAAAATGTGACATCTCGTCTGTTTGTACACAATAACTACAGATAACACAACTTACTAGGCCCTCTCCTAACATTACAGTACACAATATCTATAGATAACACAATTTACTAAACCCTCTCCCAACATTACCATACACAATATCTACAGATAACACAACTTACTAGGCCCTCTCCTAACATTACAGTACACAATATCTATAGATAACACAATTTACTAGGCCCTCTCCCAACATTACAATACACAATATCTACAGATAACACAACTTACTAGGCCCTCTCCTAACATTACTGTACACAATATCTACAGATAACACAACTTACTAGGCCCTCTCACAACATTGCTGTACACAATATCTACAGACAACACAACATACTAACCCCTCTCCTAACATTACAGTACACGATAACTACAGATAACACAACTTACTAGGCCCTCTCCTAACATTACAGTACACAATATCTATAGATAACACAATTTACTAGGCCCTCTCCTAACATTACAGTACACAATATCTATAGATAACACAATTTACTAGGCCCTCTCCTAACATTACTGTACACAATATCTACAGATAACACAACTTACTAACCCCTCTCCCAACATTACAGTACACAATATCTACAGATAACACAACTTACTAGGCTCTCTCCCAACATTACAGTACACAATATCTACAGATAACACAACTTACTAGGCCCCCTCCCAACATTACAGTACACAAAATCTACAGATAACACAACTTACTAACCCCTCTCCCAACATTACAGTACACAATATCTACAGATAACACAACTTACTAGGCCCTCTCCCAACATTACAGTACACAAAATCTACAGATAACACAACTTACTAGACCCTCTCCCAACATTACAGTACACAATATCTACAGATAACACAACTTACTAGGTCCTCTCCAAACATTACAGTACACAATATCTACAGATAACACAACTTACTAGGCCCCCTCCCAACATTACTGTACACAATATCTACAGATAACACAACTTACTAGGCCCTCTCACAACATTACTGTACACAATATCTACAGATAACACAACATACTAGGCCCTCTCATAACATTACAGTACACACAATATCTATAGATAACACAATTTACTAGGCCCTCTCCTAACATTACTGTACACAATATCTACAGATAACACAACTTACTAGGCCCTCTCCCAACATTACAGTACACAATATCTACAGATAACACAACATACTAGGCCCTCTCCCAACATTACTGTACACAATATCTACAGATAACACAACATACTAGGCCCTCTCATAACATTACAGTACACAATATCTACAGATAATCAGTTATCAATATTAATTTTTATCACGTCAATTCGTTGTATAATCACTGCCATATCAATTCCAAGATGTCAACATCGCAGTAAATCAGTGACATTGATCGATTAAATCAAGAGATTTTATTCAGTTATGTACCAATCAATCATAGACGTTTACAGTGTCAAAACAACTACATGCGCAAGAATACAAATTAAAAATCGGCATCTCATTTCTAAAATAATACAAAATTAATATCAATAGGTTCAGTATCAGCATATCAAAAATGCTCAACAGAACCACTATAAAAAGACATTTTAAATAAGAAGTTTTGATATCTAATCATTCTAATATTTCTTAGCTGGAATTCTTTTTCGACAGGAAATTATTCTCGCTCTGTCGTTTCCCGTATCATTGTGTAATTTAAGCGAATAGCACATTTTCTTACAATATACAGCAGAGCCAAATATTGAATTAAACTGCATCATAGAGCGTTTTCGTTCTTCTAGGACTCGACAGTGATACTACATCTTACAACTATTTCGTCATTCTAGGACTCGTCAGTGATACAACATCTTATAACTATTTCGTCTTTTTTATCACGCGTCATTTATAGTACATCTTAAAACTGTTCCGTCCTTCTAGGACTCGTCGGTCACACTACCTCATACAACTGTTTCATCCTTCTAGGACTCGTCGGTCACACTACATCATACACCTGTTTCATCCTTCTAGGACTCGTCAGTAACGCTACATCACACAGCAGTTTCATCCTTCTAGGACTCGTAAGTGATGCAAAAATCTCGAGAAAAAAGACTTCGAAAATATCGAACACCATAAAATCTGTAGAACAATCCGGAATTAGAAAATATGCCTTAAAAACAAATTGGATTCAAAATTATGCATCCTAAAACCTCGAGAACAAACCGACCTCAAAAAATATCTAACAAATTAAAAACTAAAGAAATGGCCTCAAAAACATGTTTCCTAAAAACTCGAGATTAAACCGACCTCAAAATTATGTATCCCTAAAACTCGAGATCAAACCGACCTCAAAAATATCTAATACCCCAAAATCTCGAGAACATGTCGACCGCAAAAATATCTAACACCCTGAAACCTCGAGAACAACCCGGACTTGAAATATACCCTGAAACTAAAATACAAACTGGTCTCAAAATTATGCATCCATGGGCAGGAGGCAACAAATGTAAACAAGTGTAATAGGCGTGTGTTATAGGGAAGAAAAAACGAAAATTGCTATTTGTACTGTGACAGAAAATTTTTACTGTAAGATCCTTCCATACAAAAAGAGTATAGGATTCTACCATATTTGGGCATTGAGAAATTGATTTTTGATATATTAATGCATATGACCTTTTTTGGCTCCGCCTATCAGCCCTTGGGGTAATTTTCCTCTACAAAGAATACTAAACTTTAACCCCTCCTCCCCAGCACTTTCAGACCCTTTTAATCCATGAAGAGTATTTTAATCTACCATATTTGAGTATTGGGAAGAAGATATTTGAAATTTAAATTAATTCAACCCTTTTTGGCCCCTTTTTGGCCCCTTAAGATTCTGTCAAGTTTCGATGAAATAAGTTCAGGGGTTTTCCAGATGAAGTCAAAATTGTCAAACATTAACGGTCGCACGGCAGACTCTGAACTCCGGGCGACGGCGGACGAAAGAGTATCGCAATCGGTTACCATGATATCATGTTTCTTAAATCAAAAGTCTAAAAATAGATTTTTTAAAAAATTGAGATACAAAGGAGAACATATCAAAATTGTGTACCTCTGTAAATACATCCGGCTATTTTCGAGATCGAAGTATTTCATGTAATCGCACGACAAATGCCTTGACTATGCGCTTTAAGCATGCATATCAAATTCAAAGCAAGTGAAAGTTTAATTGGATTTGTATCGATTTTGTGTTTTTTTTTTCTGAGCTTTTGATTATGGAATCATGTCTTGTATAGAGGGCATATACTTGTAGAGCAGATTATTCCAATACTACTAAGTCTGCTGTATTGGCGAGCTGGACAGATTTTCTCTTTGTACAACCTCAATAAATATTTAACAGAGGTATGGCGTTTAGCGGAAAACATATTTCCATATCCCTATTTGTCTGGTGGCTGTGATGTTATATGAACATAAGTGTTAGATGCGGATGAAATGCATTTTGTTGTTAAATCCTTATAGGGTTTAACGAATATCTGAAGGCTGTGGTTTCTCTGTTGGTCAAATCATCCATGACGGGAAAAATTGAAATATCTTAAAAATTAAATGTCTTTAATTGTCACCTGAAGTGAATGCTTGTACACAAAGCTTTAATTTTGTGTTATTGAACGTTAAATATAAAGATCTGTATCAATAGCTGTGACGTCAGTGCTGTGACGTCAGTGCATTTAGCAAATTCTAATATATTTGGTCTAGCGGTAAAAGTTACAGTGAAGTGAGGATGAAGAAAGGTATTTTAAACGGTTTGTATGTCAATGTTTGTTTACATGTGGTTGAGGTTTACTAAATTATACCTGATGACGTACGTCAAAATCATTGTTCACAGTAGAAATCGAAGTTTCTTAATTTAACGGAACAGCAATTTTATCAATAAACTTGTTCATTACAACAAATGGAGTCATAAATTAAATATTTTGTCCTGTTTCTAAATTTAATTAAGTGAGAAAATACGTATAGTTCTGAGGAATTAATGCACGTACCAAAACACACACGGCAAAAATGAAAAGTAAATAAATGAGACGTGTATTCCGAAAATGGCAGCGACAGTTGCAGGTGCAAATTGGCGCCATCAGCCACAGAATCCTGAACTATGAACAGTGACAGCAGACAGGGAGAGATGGACCAGACTGAAGCCGGAAGTACGAACAGTGATAGCAGGCAGGGAGAGATGGAACACCTCTGTAAAGTCCTGACGTAACACTAGGCATCGCTAACGCGTCTTTATAGTACTTTGATATATAAAACATGTTTTAAATAAAAGGACTGGTTATGCGGTTATAAATATATCTACAAGTAACTACTCCTATTTATTTGTGATGACCCAGATAGAATTTAAATCACCAACACTGGACTTTGAGTACTAATGTATAAAGATGATTAAAACCGACATTCCATCAATTGTGATGAGATTTATGTACGACGAAATAGGATACAACTGTACTAAATATTATACGAGAAATGACTGAGGTAGAGCTAAAAATAGCAACACAAGAAAAATCAACATTTCAACAGACCCTACATTAAAGCTCAGTATCGAGAAAACGAGGAGAAAATATGAACAAAAGGACAAAATACAAACAGTCTTCAGAAAAAAGTACAAGACCAGGCGCACGTGAGAGTAAGCGTTCTCTGCTTCATCAAAGAGGAGGAGGGAGAAGGAAGGGTTGGGGTAAAAAAACAATCACAAATAACAGAAAAGTCTCTCATTGGAAGAAAAAATATTATACATAGAGACTGGAAAACTCAAATAATTAAGTTTACAATGAAGAAAGAAAGAAAGAAAGAAAGAAAGAAAGAAGAGAAAGAAAAGAAAAAGAAAGAAAGAAAAGCTGGGAAAATTCTGGACAGACAGATGTAATTATATACATTTAATAACAACGTGTTATTTTTTACCATATGATTACAAAGTTCTTGTTGAAAATAGTATTTAAATTGAGTTTTATTTTCCACATTCATTTATCAAATTGCAAATAAAAATAAATTGAAAAAAAAATATACAAAAATGTGGCACGTAATGTATCATTTCAAGAACATATAACGTTTTCTTCAGACTTTTGGAAAATCTGTAAAAATTTGAGCCTGTCTATTTTTAAAAGGAATTTAGCGACAATCAATTATACCTTAAATATGTAAAATATCAAGCAGACAGATGTAATAAATGTAATACAGGTCGGTGTTGATCTCAGATCACTTATATTTATAGTCTAAATGTCCCATACAGCTTTTGATATTTGACCCATAGACAAGGCCATGTTTCACACTTTATAAATGGCTGCGCACTGATTCGTGTGGTAGAAGCGAACTCGCGTGTTGTTGGATGCTGTAGGAGACACGCTCATTCATATCAGTCACTCCCACTTTGATTTAACGCTAACAAAGCCCATTAGTGACAATTATTATCTAAATTCCACAAACTAAACACATTGGCGTTGAAGCTCATCAGTTACAACGCTGTCGTGGTATCTGCGTATGTTTTAAACCTATGTTACTTCAGTATACTTATCAGGATAATTTCCTTATTTATCATATTGACAATAGTGAAATTGATATCACTCTGTACATTTCCTACAAACACTTGAATTCATTAATCCCAAGGAAACAAAGAAAATATACGGATGTCCTTTTAAGTCCTTCCGGGACCCAATGGGACCCCAATACTCAAGCAATTCTAATTAATTATGTATTTCATAAGACATGATTAATGAAATTCACGTTTTGTTTTGAATCTTGTAATTAAGATTTTTTTTGTCTTAGCGTCTGATTACAAATTACTACAACGTTACACGTTTTCTCTCTCTCTCTGAACTGTCCATTTTGTACATTTTTTTACGGGACAGAGAGAGATTAAAAACAGTATAACTATTTAAGAGGAGTAGATTTTTTCTCAAATCTTTCTACCTTTGCTGGTGATAAAGATATGAAATAGGATGTGCTTACAAAACACTTATGCTCCTGGATACAACAAAATTCTGGTATGTGACATTAAACTGTAATATTAAAGGAACGTTATGATTACAGGCACACTTTGTGAAACGCATTTGTCTTCATTGTACAATAGTTAAGGCAAATATTTAGCAAAAAAAAAAAAAAAAAATCAAATGTAGGTCAAAGGTCACAATCAAGGTCACGATCATGGTCACATGGTCAGGAATCTTGGTACTACAGGAAAGGTCTTTTCACAAGGAAAACACATACCAAATATGAAAGTCCGTTACGGTGCATAAGTTATGAGCAAGGTTAAATCTGACAACAGACAAACAGATAGCGCAAAAACAGCATGGCCACGATCGATCGATCAGTGGGCGTCATCACGGTATAAAAAAAGATATGAGTATTCATATCTACATGGTACATGTACCGCGCTAAATATTTTGATTTTTCATATCTGTTTGTTTACAAAGTACGCAGAGTTTTGAATTTTCGTTTCTTTGTGTACCAAGATATATTTCTCTAGAGTTTAAAACGAATTTCCATATCTTTGTAGCATATAGAAATGTACCGAGGTACAGGGCATGTGATAATTTATAACTTTTGCCAGCCTCTTGTTGGTCATTGTAGGTGAAGTAAGCATGATGTTAAAATAGTAAAAAAAAAAAAAAAACAAAGTCAGTACTGATTAGTGGTTGTATACAATTTTAGACGAATCTTCATTTCATTTCAAAAATACTTCTTTTTTTTACTGGTGCGTAAATTGTATTTTGTTATAGATATCTGAAATGACGCACGAGTCTTTTTATTTTCTGTTTTTTTTTTTTTGTTTTTGTTTTTTGTTTTGTTTTTGTTTTTTCTTTTGGTTTTTTTTGGCTGTTTTAATGGGGTTTGAATCTTTATTGGCGTTAGCGCGTCATGTTGGAATATCTGTTAAAAATGAAAACAAACGTACTACACATTTATCACTTTACACAGTGGAAAGTCCCTTTTCCCGTCATCACTATTTCCTTGCAAGAAGTCATCAACTTACAGACAAACTCGTAACAAATGGTTCCAAAAGGTGCAGGTTGATGGAAGTTAAGTTTCACGGTCGTCAAGGAGTTCTGATTTAATTAAGCGATATATGAAGCTGGGTATGTTTGCCTGTTGGTTCCGTTTTTGTATACCTTGTTCTCATTTGAGAACGTGACATTAATTTCTTGGATTGACCAAGGTGTCGGGTGACGTCAGGTGAAGCAACAGACGCTTACTCTTCCAAAACACCTGGTCTTATTATTCTCTCTGTACTTTTTCATGAGTTTGTCACAGTTTTATGGAATAGAGTTTTAATTATGATTTTGTTGTCAAGTTGGTATTTTCTTATTTTTTTCTTTTTTATAGAATTTAAGTTTGGGTTTTGATTGTGTTGCCATGTTCGTATGTGCTCCCTGTTTTTTTTTCTATTGTTTAATATCATAAGATTATCATTATTTTTGACACAATGGGTATGTAAGATGTACGTTATACATGTACATTCACTATTCTCCTATAGATCTATATATTTGTTTTATTAATAACCCAATACTGTTCAGAGGATGCATGGTCTCATACCAAGTACATACATTATTGTTTTAATCAGTACTAGTGGTGGTTTGTGTTGTATGTGTGACATTTGGCTACTACAAGTGTGTATGTACATGTAAGCTGTATGTGTGGTTAGTATCATATGTGTGGTATATTCAATACCAGTGTGCACTTGGGTTGTCTGTTGGTATGTGTGTGGTGAAAAATGAATTATCTGCTTTGTGTGAAGAACATAAAGTCAACAAATTTGCTGTAGTTTGAAGATTTATAATGTACAATGTATTGTTATGTGTTTGTGATGATAAAACTGAATAAAAAAATTGAAATATAAAAAAAAAATTATCATTATATTTCGTTACTCGAGTTGTGATTTAAATATATCATGTACAGCAGAAATATTGATTATGATGTTGTTCAATGTTCATTAGACATTACTGTTACGTCTTAATGACAAATACACAACATTGAATAGAAACAAAATGATGACGTCAATAAATTGATGACGTAGACCGAGTCATTCGACCAATGGAAATGTTATAATCATCAATACGGTGTATCATAGGTTTAACGATAATATAATGAAAAATAGCAAAATTTAAACATTTCAGATGAATCAAAATATCTATTTATGGGATAAATATACTTATATATATATATATGAATAAATTCGCGTGGATATCATATCGTATATCATATAAATAAAGACAAATTAGACCATATTTCGCAGAAGGTAAACAATCAACAGATGTAACCCTGGTTCAAACTATCAAAAAATATACAATTAGTTTATGAAATAAATCTTTACCTTTATCAGATAAAGTGTTTTAAAATCTTAGCATTTTTATATTTTTTTTTATAATTTTTTGCGATCATGGTTTAAATTTTCGAACTTTTACCCCAAAAAGATATATCTATTAACGGAAAAATTCATGCGGTCTGTCTTTTCTTGAGGAAAAAAGTGAATAACATGAACCCTTGAAAATAACAATGTTTGTATTCGTCGAGATCAAGCGATAAATAAATAAATAAATAAATAAATAATCAGACAATCAAATCTTCCACTTGAAATAAAGAGATTATTCTGAAGATAAGAAACATTTTTATAAACATGGTCACTTTTGCAATATGATAAAAAAAGAGGGCAAAACAACATGAATGCTATTACTCATGTATGTCTAATATGTACATATATGTATTTTATCATAAGTGACAAATAAATCCATTCTTCCCGTCACTGTGTGTAATTATAGACACGAATTCAAACAAACACTAATTAGATGTAATCTGTGTTAATTGATAAACGTTTATAATCCAGAATCAGATAATTGACATAAAAGCACTTCAAACATCAACTTAAACATCATATGAACAAAATCGATAAAACCAACAACGCAAAGTTAGTGTATTTTTCCATATTTTTTCCCGATCATGGTTAAAATTTTTCGAACCTTTATCACCAGCTTAGATTTTTATTTTTTAAACGACATAAAACGTTATTTGTTAATTTCATTTACGAAAAATCTGTTTTTCGGGATTATCTATTGGTGAATTGTAAATAATATATCATACAATTTATAAACGCATCTCATAAAAATTAACAACACACCATTGTCAACCTCTCACACCCTCCCCCCCCCTAAAAAAAAAAAAAAAAAAAAAAAAAAAAAAAAAAAAAAAAAAAAAAAAAAAAAAAAACAACAAAAAAAAAAAAAAAAAAAAAAAAAAACAAATAAAACTCCCAAATAAACAAATAGGTCTACATTAACTTACGAATTATATACTCCACATATTTATCATTTCTTTCATTCGAATCCATATATATAATCAATCTTTGACTGTGAATATGGAATATATTATTCTATACCTAGAAAAGAGTAAAGCATTGTAAAGGACAAGCCCACACCCCCATCCCCTCCTCTGATGTAGTGGACGATTTTTTATTTTTCCAAATTTCGACCCCTTTTTGTCAAATATTTTATTGAAAAAAAATCAACATTCAGATAATGTTTGTATATGCTATCAAAAGGACAATGTCTGCTAAAGATATATATCTCTGTAATAACGTAATACATGGTACGAGAATGGATTTATCTTAATTCATTCTCTGTATATTGTTCAAAGTGGTTATTTTGATCTAAACATATTTTATTGCACATACGTAGCAATAGGATTGGGCACAAGTTCTACAACTTATTATAAAGCCTTTTCCAAACATATCAATACACACACATTATATGTACAAGGTGGCTGTAGGATGTAATAACAATGAAATAATAATTAAAAGAAAGTTGAGAGAGAGAGGGGGAAGAGAGAAAGAGAGGGGGAAGAAAAAAAGAGAGGGGAAG
Organism: Ylistrum balloti; assembly: GCF_031769215.1. Classification (NCBI taxonomy): domain Eukaryota; kingdom Metazoa; phylum Mollusca; class Bivalvia; order Pectinida; family Pectinidae; genus Ylistrum; species Ylistrum balloti. Next base: position 101,478 of record NW_026782018.1, on the reverse strand, counting down.
AGAGAAAGAGAGGGGGAAGAGAGAAAGAGAGGGGAAGAGAGAAAGAGAGGGGAAGAGAGAAAGAGAGGGGGAAGAGAGAAAGAGAGGGGGAAGAGAGAAAGAGAGGGGGAAGAGAGAAAAAGAGAGGGGGAAGAGAGAAAGAGCGGAAATATCTTTAGAGGGGAAGAGAGAAAGAGAGGGGAAGAGAGAAAGAGAGGGAAAGAAAGAAAGAGAGGGGAAGAGAGAAAGAGAGGGGGAGAGAGAGAAGAGAGGGGTAGAGAGAATTAGAGGTTAGAGAAAGAGAGGTTACATGTAGAGAGAAAGAGAGGGGGATTTTGAAAGAGAGGGGCCAGAGAAGAGAGGGGAAAGAGAAAGAGAGTATAGAGAAAGAGAGGGGAAGAGAGAAAGAGAGGGGGAAGAGAGAAAGAGAGGGGACATAAGACAGAGGGAGAGACAATTACCGTTAAAACTTAATGAAAATATCTTTAATCTAGTGCAAATTTATATAAGGTCCAGCGGTAGATTTGCATTTTAAGATAAGAAACCAGCTTTGTATAAAATTATAATATGTTAATTGTTACATGTATATCATAGAGAGAGAGAGAGAGAGAGAGAGAGAGAGAGAGAGAGAGAGAGAGAGAGAGAGAGAGAGAGAGAGAGAGAGAGAGAGAGAGAGAGAGAGAGAGAGAGAGAGAGACACACACACAGAGAAAGAGAGAGAGAGAGATGACCTTAAGTTTGATAAAACTTGATGATACTTACATTCACTTCTCAGAAGAAAGGTAAAAACTAGGATGACGGTTACCCATAATGCATCTCTGGGCATCTGTGAAGACAAATACACAAATATAGCATTAATATTGACGGAAATCGACAGATGTATAATATACAGTTTAGTAAATTTTCAGTTGTGAATGAGTAAAAACCTGAGGTGAGCATGAATTCTTTAATTTTTGGCCCACATCATTAATTATCTAATTTGATAATCCATTTATCATATTAATCAAATAGCTGTCCGGGGTTCGAATCCCGGAATGGATGTGAAAAATGTAAGGGGTCACCTGTGTTTGTCGTGTACTCGGGTTTCCTCATACGATAAGACCCTTCGCGCGCTTACATCCGGGTCAACGGGACCCTGCAGGCAACGTCTAAAACCCTTATGTTATCTTTAAATGTACAATTACGGAATTATGAATTCTGTATATTAGCGACAAATGTTTATTTATTCGTTTCATCACTATAACATGATATGCGAAACCGATCTATCTATTTAATATTTGAATTTAAATTTAGATATATATCACAATTTCCATTCATTGGGTTTTGAACGGAGTTGCAGATACTGGTTTCCGAGCTTGCAATGCTGATGTGCACGACTACAGTCGAACGTCTTTAGTTCAAAGTCAGCGGGCCGTGGGAAATAGTTCCAGTTTTCCAAGTATTCCATTTAAGCGACTTGAAAATATTTGGTATGAAGTTTGGACGGGACCACCGAAATACTTTGAATTAAAGAAGGTCGCGAAATACTTTGCATTAAAGAAAGTCCCGAAATACTTTGAATTAAAGAAGGTTCCGAAATACTTTGAATTAAAGGAGGTCCCGAAATACTTTGCATTAAAGAAGGTCCCGAAATACTTCGAATTAAAGAAAGTCCCGAAATACTTTGAAATAAAGAAAGTCCCGAAATACTTTGAATTAAAGACGGTCCCGAAATACTTTGAATTAAAGGAGGTCCCGAAATACTTTGAATTAAAGGAGGTCCCGAAATACTTTGAATTAAAGGAGGTCCCGAAATACTTTGAATTAAAGGAGGTCCCGAAATACTTTGAATTAAAGACGGTCCCGAAATACTTTGAATTAAAGGAGGTCCCGAAATACTTTGAATTAAAGGAGGTCCCGAAATACTTTGAATTAAAGGAGGTCCCGAAATACTTTGAATTAAGGAAGGTTCCGAAATACTTTGAATTAAAGGAGGTCCCGAAATACTTTGAATTAAAGGTCTTTGGTTATATAGGTTTGAGATAACGAGGTTTTACTGTATAACTGACTCAGACAGACGAGATAACTATCGGACCTATAAACCACGGTACACGAATCCTTAATACGGAATATTTGTGTCGTACTATCAGTCATACAACAGTAATACAGTCGTGAAATGAGGTTGATGAACGGGGATCAAAAAATGACGGAGCACCATTTCGGGGGCGTCTCAAAAATGCATTGAATCACTGAGTTCAAACAGGAGAGTAAGACTTTTTCTCGAGTAGAGGGTCAGGATCGAAATTACGAGGAGTGGCTAAATTCCAATTTAAATTCCAATCTACTCAATTCTTTTAGACTTTTGACAAAATAAATTGATGTAAATTGCAATATTTTAACAAATAGAGTGAGGATCGTAGATAAGAAAATGATTTTTATGGTATTTGATAAACATTTAAGACTTTGTCGAGTCCATTAATTTCATTTTTATAAACCTGTGTTGTATTAGCCATGCCGACTTGAAATATTTTCAGAAATATCAAATATGTGAAATTCCCAAATTGTGAGCTGCTGATCTCGATCTTTAAAACCTGTGTAGCCAGCACGGATATTCAACAATTAAACTTGCCAGCATGGAAAGAAGAAAACGAAAATTTCATTTTCAATATCCATCTTAGATGCTCTTGCATTCTTGTGTCTTGTCGCCATTTTATAAACTTTAGATTAAGGTATCTTTTCAGTTTACTTGTCAAAAACGCTTTGTACTTTATCAACAAATGCATATTTAGCGGGGTTTTTTTATACCATTTACGGTAAAGGTTTTTCACAACCTCATTTAAGTCAAATTAAATCGGTTTGCTCTAGATAAACTGAAATAATAAAGGCTGGTCCGGTGGTGAGGTGATCACACACTCGCCTTGTATAGACGTCCAGGGTTCGAGTCCCCAAACGGACCGTAAAAAGATTTGTGTTAACCTGCCCGACCACGTGGGTTTTCCCCGGGTATTCCGGTTTCCTCCCACAGTAAGACATCTCGCTCGCTCCCATCCGGGTCAACAAGAGATATCAATATCACCTTAAAATAAAGACAGTTTATAAAATGATTGACAGATAAAACCAATGGGAGGATACGATACATAATCGTGGCACATTCACTCCCTTGGTTTATCATGATGATGGACAGTGACGTCATCATCTCGAATTTCCAGACATTAATTTTTGCCGGAACCATCATAAACCTGTACATACATGAAGTTGTCACGCAGAGTGCCAATAACATGAAGTCAGTGGTATGTGTAGGTATATGTAAGGGTCAATACTTTTGTTTGTTACCAAACATCGATTTCCTTAATACTCACTGATGCCGTAAACAGCATGTAAACTTGTCAGGAAACAACAATACCTTAATATTTGCTGGAGGTTATATATACGTCACTTCCGGTCAACCGTTCAGTGTACGAGTTCGCAAGAAGATCATGGCCACTTAGTCACAGCCATAAAGCTGTCCATCTCGCATTTACCACATCAATAAATACTGGTAAAAAGAATGATATTGTTATAACACTGTCGGTCAGTGTCATCCATTCTCCACGCGGAAATATAGACACGGATATTGTTTTGTCTATTACATGTAATTTATGAAAAATATTTGCTTCAATGAAAAGACCCCTAAATTCTCTACAACTTATCTTTTGCCATCACTACGGCTATGAAGACACCGATTCATTGAAGTACAGACATAGTTATAATTCTAATATTTAATGTATCAAGTTGGGGTTTTTTTCTTTGCTCATTCCGAGAAAGAAATTTCCGGCCTCTTCAAATACACCTTCAAGTGTTGGAGGTTCTCCGTTCAATTTCCTCAGCGGATTGGCAAGTATTAATAGGTTTATGAACTCTCGGTTTTCAAAGATGTCACAGACAAGTCTAAAACTACCAGTAAGTAAACAAAAGATACATGTAAAACATTAAAATGTATCTTATCATCACGCCAAATCTCGTGCTATCTTATCATCACGCCAAATCTCGTGCTATTTTATCACCATGTCAAATCTCGTGTTATTTTATCATCACGCCAAATCTCGTTCTATTTTATCATCATGCCAAATCTCGTGCTATTTTATCACCATGCCAAATCTCGTGTTATTTTATCACCATGTCAAATCTCGTGCTATTTTATCATCACGCCAAATCTCGTGCTATTTTATCATCACGCCAAATCTCGTGCTATTTTATCACCATGTCAAATCTCGTGCTATTTTATCATCACGCCAAATCTCGTGCTATTTTATCATCACGCCAAATCTCGTGCTATTTTATCACCATGCCAAATCTCGTGTTATTTTATCATTATGTCAAATCTTGTGCTATTTATAATCAAGCCAGATCCTGTGCTATTTTATCATCACGCCAAATCTCGTGCTATTTCATCACCATGCCAAATCTCGTGTTATTTTATCATCAATCCAAATCTCGTGCTATTTTATCATCACGCCAAATCTCGTGCTATTTTATCATGCCAAATCTCAAATCACCATGCCAAATCTCGCTATTTTATCACCATGTCAAATCTCGTGCTATTTTATCATCACGCCAAATCTCGTGCTATTTTATCATCACGCCAAATCTCGTGCTATTTTATCACCATGTCAAATCTCGTGCTATTTTATCATCACGCCAAATCTCGTGCTATTTTATCATCACGCCAAATCTCGTGCTATTTTATCACCATGCCAAATCTCGTGTTATTTTATCATTATGTCAAATCTTGTGCTATTTATAATCAAGCCAGATCCTGTGCTATTTTATCATCACGCCAAATCTCGTGCTATTTCATCACCATGCCAAATCTCGTGCTATCTTATCATCAATCCAAATCTCGTGCTATTTTATCATCACGCCAAATCTCGTTCTATTTTATCATCACGCCAAATCTCGTGCTATTTTATCATCACGCCAAATCTCGTGCTATTTTATCACATCTCGTGCTATTTTATCATCACGCCAAATCATCACGCCAAATCTCGTGCTATTTTATCACCATGCCAAATCTCGTGTTATTTTATCATCAAGCCAAATCTCGTGCTATTTTATCATCACTCCAAATCTCGTGCTATTTTATCATCACGCCAAATCCCGTGCTATTTTATCATCATGCCAAATTTCGTGCTATTTTAACATCATGCCAAATCACGAGCTAAAATATGAGATAAATAATCATTAACAGACGACTTTGAAGGGGTCATAAAGAGATGGGCTGTCTGTATTGTAAGGTGGTTATCTCAATGAATATTATCCGGAAGGCCTGCCGCATGCTACCGAAACTAGATAGAATTGTGAGTTTTTTGCTCAAGCACGTAACCAGTAGCAGTGGACGGCCCGTGTTCTCTTTTTCCTGAAAAGAAATCCCGGATCTCCTCGGAATAATTCAGATTGACGAATCTGAAGATATATCAGTTGAACGATCGCGGCCCGTTCGATTCGTCATTATTTGATTAAAGATAATCAACCGGCTGCTGAGATTGTAATTAATAGGAGTCGAGTGCCGTACGATTTTATCAAATTTATATTACAGAGGCACAAATATATACAGGGTGTTCACTTGATCCTTGAAATCTAGCAAATTCAGAGGTCATATCCTAAGCCTATAGGATCAACAGACACGTGACATTTCTCTTCAAATCTGAGAGTTTAAAGCTCATTTTCGGGAGTAAAAAAATACCCTCAAGGTTCTATCGAGCGCCCTGGTTAATGGAGCCATCCAAAATCAAAATTTGGATTATTTTTAAAGAATGAAAAATATGCTTTGAAATGTTATAAATCTTACTTATAAAAGTCTCGTGCTTGTTTGTGGTACATATAACGCTGATCCCATAACAACTAGGATCTTTTCCCTTTTAGAACCGTTAGAATTAAATCATTATTATACATATATTTTTTTCTGCGTGTTTCTGCGGATACTATATATACTATTGTTATTTTTTGCATTTATATCTTTTAATTCTGGTATTTGCTGTAAGTATGGAATATCTCACTAATTTCTACCAATTTCTCCCCAAACTGAATTTTCTAAAATGTTCTGGAAAAGCGAGACAGTATAACTATTTGTAGAACCACCTAACACTTCCGAACATCTCTCAATGACAACCACTCTCCACTCCCAATACAATGGAATCACACCGATTCTCCCTACAAAGCCATTTGTCCGATCTGTTCTGGAAAGCCAAGTATATCTTCTGATCAAATATACCTTCGTCAAACGACCTTCTCCCCATATACCATAACCCTCCCCCCTCCCCACCACATTCATTATAGCCATCTCTTGGTCTACCATAGATCACCTTATGTTTGCTGGGTTAATGACCCATTGAACACCCAGCGTTTATATTAACAGCTGGTGGATATTTCACTGAACAACATATGGGAGGCCCGTCGCACGTCGTCCTAAACAATTAGGGTGAAGTATAGTGCCCAAAGACTACGTCAGTACAGATTCAGCTATTACTTAGTTTCATGAGTTGTTTAAATAAACATGTTTACATGTCTGATCCGGAAGATATAAGTGCAGACAGCATCATGTCATTTTCATTCTAGACAAAACACGTCAGGTCTTCAACCACATCTTTAAAAGTCTAATCAGTAATGTCGCATTTTAATTATGTTAATTTGCGTCAGTTGTGTCATATTTTTTTATATCTCAAACAATATTCTAGGAGTGTATGCCCATTAAAGTTCTGAAGCCGTAACAAACATCAATCACCTACTGATATAGGGATAGAACAAATATTATGACGTTCTTGTCATATAAGTTGTATTAGTTCCCGGATAGGAATTAATTATGTCCTTTAACATACAAAGCCGATTGTCTAGACCAAGCGAAAACAACAAAATTGCAGCAAGATATATTTTTATGCGACCTTATTTAGACCAAGCGAACAGACGTTACAACTGGACGCCGATTATCAGTTCAAATTGGAACAGCTTCTGGAGGTTTGCCGATATATCTTAGAGGTTTACAGTTCCGTTCTTAAAAAAATATATATTGTTCGCAGTTTTGAAGTCCCATAATAGGTAAAAAACATTAAATGGAAATCGAACACCAACCATACCACGAAACAAGCTACATATCTACGGTAAAACTGTTGATCCTCCCACCTTGTCCACTGTGACGTCATATGTATGCAGCCATTAAAGTTCTGCTGAGAAAATTACCACGAAAATGATCACGATAAGCAGACTGATCGTGGTGAGACTGATCGTGGTGAGACTGATCGTGGTGAGACTGATCGTGGTGAGACTTATCGTGGTGAGACTGATCGTGGTGAGACTGATCGTGGTGAGACTTATCGTGGTGATACTGGTGATACTGATCGTGGTGAGACTGATCGTGGTGAGACTTATCGTGGTGAGACTGATCGTGGTGAGACTGATCGTGGTGAGACTTATCGTGGTGAGACTGATCGTGGTGAGACTGATCGTGGTGAGACTTATCGTGGTGAGACTGATCGTGGTGAGACTGATCATGGTGAGACTTATCATGGTGAGACTATCGTGACGAGACTATCGGGGTGAGACTATCGTGACGAGACTGATCGTGACGAGACTTATCGTGGTGAGAGACTTATCGTGGTGAGACTATCGTGACGAGACTATCGTGACGAGACTATCGTGGTGAGACTATCGTGACGAGACTTATCGTGGTGAGACTATCGTGACGAGACTATATATGTGGTTAGGCTATCGTGGTGATATTGATCGTGGCGAGCCTATCGTGGTGAGACTTATCGTGGTGAGACTGATCGTGGTGAGACTATCGTGACGAGACTATTGTGGTTAGGCTATCGTGGTGAGACTGATCGTGACGAGACTATTGTAGTGAGACTATCGTGGTGATATTGATCGTGGCGAGACTATCGTGGTGAGACTGATCGTGGTGAGACTGATCGTGGTGAGACTGATCGTGGTGAGACTGATCGTGGTGAGACTATCGTGGCGATACTATCGTGAAGAGACTATCGTGGTGAGACTTATCGTGACGAGACTATCGTGACGAGACTATCGTGGTGAGACTATCGTGGCGATACTATCGTGAAGAGACTATTGTGACGAGACTTATCGTGACGAGACTATCGTGGCGAGACTATCGTGGCGAGACTATCGTGGCGAGACTATCGTGAAGAGACTATCGTGGTGAGACTTATCGTGACGAGACTATCGTGGTGAGACTATCGTGGTGAGACTATCGTGGCGAGACTATCGTGAAGAGACTATCGTGGTGAGACTATCGTGACGAGACTATCGTGGTGAGACTATCGTGGTGAGACTATCGTGGCGAGACTATCGTGAAGAGACTATCGTGAAGAGACTATCGTGACGAGACTATCGTGGTGAGACTATCGTGGCGAGACTATCGTGAAGAGACTATCGTGGTGAGACTTATCGTGACGAGAATTATCGTGGTGAGACTATCGTGACGAGACTTATCGTGGTTAGATTTATCGTGACGAGACTATCGTGGTGAGACTGATCGTGACGAGACTATCGTGACGAGACTTATCGTGACGAGACTATCGTGGCGAGACTATCGTGGCGAGACTATCGTGACGAGACTATCGTGGTGAGACTATCGTGGCGATACTATCGTGAAGAGACTATCGTGGTGAGACTTATCGTGACGAGACTATCGTGACGAGACTTATCGTGACGAGACTATCGTGGCGAGACTATCGTGACGAGACTATCGTGGCGAGACTATCGTGGCGAGACTATCGTGACGAGACTATCGTGGTGAGACTATCGTGGCGAGACTATCGTGAAGAGACTATCGTGGTGAGACTTATCGTGACGAGACTTATCGTGACGAGACTATCGTGGCGAGACTATCGTGACGAGACTATCGTGGCGAGACTATCGTGACGAGACTATCGTGGTATGACTATCGTGACGAGACTATCGTGACGAGACCATCGTGGCGAGACTATCGTGAAGAGACTATCGTGACGAGACTATCGTGGCGAGACTATCGAGACGAGACTATCGTGGTGAGACTATCGTGACGAGACTTATGGTGCTAATGATATACTATGTTGATCACGTCGTTACCATCGTATGCCATTACTCAAGTTATTTTGGTGCGCCCACCACGCTTGATCTTTATTTGGTCTTTCAAAGTTGGATGTTCGTCCTTCTTTTCTTTTCTTTCTTCTATCTTTACTACCTCATCATATGATATATAACCGCTTTCATTGTCAACATGGCCGCCCGTCAGATTTTTTTCCCGATCAGTCCCAAAATGAAATAAAAACACAACCGTTGTTAGGAGAAAGAGTGGCCTGCATGTGAAACTGGAGAAAGATTCGTTCAGTACTTCTAAACAAATTGCAATAGCAAATCATATTTGTCAAGATTAAAAAACGAAAAACCAAAACAAGAAACACAAGAAAAGGAAACGCTTGTCAGTCAATTAAAAAAATGGCACATGTACGGACAAGGGCAACCTGTATATATATGTGTATTTTGAGAAAGATCCATCGAGTGCTTAGCAAAAAACAGCGACAACAAAAAAAGTGTAAGGACAAACGACGGAAAGGTCTCAACACGTACTCAGTGCTACAGCCACAGTCCACCATCATCATCAGCACTACTCGGAACACCTCAGGCCTTTAACGTAACTTTGTAAACACTAGGGTAAAATGATCGTTGTATACAGGTTATTTACTATCTTTTAGAAATTAAATATATTCATTAAGTTGTAAAACTTACGAAATAAAATTAAATTGAAAATAACTCATTTTGCGTCTGGTTGAATTTCGTGTTCGTGTACCGATAGAGAGTAATGTTAAGCGGGGGCTGAACCGTGATAGGTATCAGATGTACCCTAGTACATATTTTTTCTAAAATTGCAACTATTTTTTCCTGCTCTGTGACCGCCCCGCAAACGTTTGGTCTGACATTATACCAGCTATGCTCTGACGAACTTTTGCATTAGCAAATCAAATTATCGCATACTGAATTTTCTTAGTGAATGAAGGTGGCGAGATATCTTGCGTATTCCTAGGTAAGCAGTAAGTCATTTCGTCCCAGATTATCGAATAAGTTAAAACATATTTTCGTGTCATTCTAATTAAAATACGGATCCATTTCTTACTATTATGGGAAAAGTAAAACAGCGAGAATTAGAATCTGAATTTTAATCGACGTGGTTTGAATATATATTTGATGTGACGAAATAACTTGCTATAAATGAAATTGTTATCTATATCATTCGCCTTGTGCGTGAGGTAAAGAAGGTAGAAAGACCGTCAGGACACTTTTGTCTGGTGTTGTCAGAACTTTAATGAAACAGAGGTAGTAAGGATCTGCATTTTACGCGGATAGTCCCGGTATCCGTTACACAGTTCTTATATCACAGCTAGAGTTACTCTCCTTCGTTTCAAAAGCTTTAAGATTAACAACACAAACAAAATTGGAATTAACTTTTCACGTGCGGTGTCTTTGATAATTGTGACGTCACTGAATCTTTTGTTAAGAAATTGACCCAAGGGGGACACGTGTTCAGGTAACATTTTGTCTCAGACGGATGATAAATTACAAAACAAACCAGAAATATGACAACCTGTACATACTAATGCATGTGTGTATTGAGATGAACGTGACAATTTACTACTGAAGATAAAAATTTGCATACATTTATTTCTCAACAATAGAACATATCAATTTTAATTTATTCTTAAACATTTGGAATTCTCGTACATGTTTTATTGATATAGATCTCTACATAGCTATGATTCAGATGTATATTGGAGTTGGGAGTATGTATATGCATTAAATCACACAACTTTTAAATCGGCGAGATGTTATCATTTTTGTCATTTTGACTGTTTGTCATTTTGATTTATGAAGTCTACAACAACTAAATTTTAAAATACTTCTCATCTTTGTTTCGATACATCTTTTCATATCTCACGTCCCGACAAAAATATTAATTTGATTTAAGCCCAACAGTCTGAAGCCACAAACTCGAATCTTCAATGAAGTGTGACATGGACATATCAACTGTATCTATAGTGTTGATTAAAGAAAATATAAGAATTGCGTAACTTATTCTGAAACAAATATCTACCGTCAAAATCCATGTCGGGAAACGATCTTGGTTACTAATAATGTATTCATAAAAATTGATAAAATGTTATATAAGTTTAAAGAAAGAAAGAAAGAAAAAAAAGAGAGAGAGAGAGAGAGAGAGAGAGAGAGAGAGAGAGAGAGAGAGAGAGAGAGAGAGAGAGAGAGAGAGAGAGAGAGAGAGAGAGAGAGAGAGAGAGAGAGAGAGAGAGAGAGAGAGAGAGAAGAGAGAGAGAGAGAGAGAGAGAGAGAGAGAGAGAGAGAATGAGTAAAATAAAATTCAATTTAAGCAACTTTTGAAAAAAATCAAATCAATCTAAATAAACTTAACACACCCTCCCCTACACGCCCCCCCCCCCCCCCCTCCCAAAAAAAAAAAAAAAAAAGATCTGTTATATAGTTATGATATAAAAAGATGTGGTTTTAATGTAACAATGCTATAAAAAAATCTGACAATACATTTTTTCAATTGCAAAATTTCCTCACTATTCAATATTACCAGGTTAAAATGTTTACAATACCAGCATAGAAACATTGACCTTTGAACTTGCGCATGGAAATATTACTGGAAATACTTTTGCCAAACACATGGATAAATACTTACATTTTCTTAAGTACATTTATCAAATAAGACACAAAGTTAAGATCTGAATTAGTTTTCTGAAGTTGTTATGTCACGTACAAAGATGGTTCTACAGTAAATTTTGATGATAAGACTGACGTGTAGATATGAAGATTTTATATTACCTTCTATGTTTACCAATTTACCGCGCCAAACAGAATACGTTTTCTTAGAGGAATCGCCCCATAGAAGAATAATACGCTCCATAGAATATATTCTTTGACCTTTCACCTTTACTCAATAACCTCGAAACTAATACTTGTCTAAGAAATGAAGCCGGCAGAAGTCTGACCAATTTTGGTGTTACACACGTTTGAGCCAAGTTGGACAAACGGAGGGAACCTTCATATATAGACCCCCACCCCCAACACCCCCTTCCCCCACCCACTGCCCACAGCCATCGCCAACCTCCACCTGCACTCCGGTTCCGCCGATAGGGAACCAGTACCTAAACAACTTTTAATCTTTTTAAATACCTCTAATAACTTAAAAATATTATTAAAGTACAACCTTATAAACATAAAATTCTATCTTAGATCAAAATCCATCAAAATAATAAACACTTTATAATGCGTTTTAGAGAATTTTCTAGAGTTTTTTCTCGCGTGTCTCTATTTGATTCCAGGGTGAAGGGTCAAAAGTGAAGTTTTCCTGCCATATTAAGGCGGTCTTATATATATATATATGTGTGTGTGTGTGTATGTATGTTTGTCGACAAATTATCAGAAAAGTAATGTTCAGTGAGGATTTGATCTTTATACAGATTAGAAAACATTTTTCTTTATAAAAAGGATTTTACTGAAAAAAAACTGAATTTTTTGTTTGTATATTATAATTGTTTTTCTACACTTTGTTTATTGTACCTTGCTGTATTTTTGCAGTAAGATTTAGCAAAAAACAACTGTCGTATGCTGAACACCTGCACGTGAAGCGGTGCACAACGAAGATTAAACGATTTCCTACTTAAGGGGAAAAAATAGACAAATAGAAATTAATTAACTGTCGCGTTTATTTGTTGTACATTGATGTATCACTTTAAAACAGACACATATTCCGTCAAAAAACGCAATCAACACAAAAACTTACTTCATAAACAAGATGTCAACATCCTGCATTTCCTTTTTTTCCATGTTATAAAACCAAAGCGATAATTGTGTTCGTCGTTAACAAAATGAAAAAAAAAATTATTTCAACTATATTAAAGTTTCTTTGTTTTTTAATCAAATTCATTTTCTTCGTTACAAAGATCATCCCAAATATTACAAGGAGAAATCGCATTTTTGTGCTTTTTATTTGTGGTTTTTAAGACAATCTAGAGGTTAAATTTCCCGTAAATCACGCCTAGTCTGAGTAAACTTGTTGACTTACAGACAAAAACACAACCTAGCTATCTTTAAGCTGTTTGAACACAAGCATACATTCCGGATACGCTTAATTGATTTGTCACTTGTTAAAACGTATAATGTTAAGTAAGGATTTAGTCGTCTCCTTCAGAGTGAACATGAACGTACAAAACTGAAATCGACGACGAAAAATGATATGCTTCAAAACTATCAACATTTTTTACGAGTATTTTTTCCTGTGCCACATTTTTTTTTCAAAGCGTACTTTTCAAAATAAAACATGAAACATCCTCAGTTTGACCAAACAAGATCTTCTTTTTTTCTTTTTCCCATCTTTCATCCTTTCAACGTGTCTATATTTCTCGAAGCCCTGCTTTGCTCGGAGGCCTGTTTTTTCTCGAAGCCGTGCTTCGCTTGGATGCCTGTTTTTCTCGAAGCCCTGCTTTGCTCGGACGCCTATTTTCTCGAAGCCTTGCTTTGCTCGGAGGACTGTTTTTCTCGAAGTCCTGCTTTGCTCGGAGGCCTGTTTTTTCTCGAAGCCCTGCTTCGCTCGGAGGCCTGTTCTTCTCGAAGCCCTGCTTCGCTCGGAGGCCTGTTTTTCTCGAAGCACTGCTTCTCTCGGAGGCCTGTTTTTCTCGAAGCCCTGCTTCTCTCGGAGGCCTGTTTTTTCTCGAAGCCCTGCTTTGCTCGGACGCCTATTTTTCTCGAAGCCTTGCTTTGCTCTGAGGACTGTTTTTATCGAAGCCCTGCTTTGCTCGGAGGCCTTTTTTCTCGAAGCCCTGCTTTGCTCGGAGGGCTGTTTTTCTCGAAGCCCTGCTTTGCTCGGAGGGCTGTTTTCTCGAAGCCCTGCTTTGCTCGGAGGCCTGTTTTTCTCGAAGCACTGCTTCGCTCGGAGGCCTGTTTTTCTCGAAGCCTTGCTTTGCTCGGAGGCCTGTTTTTCTCGAAGCCTTGCTTTGCTCGGAGGCCTGTTTTTCTCGAAGCCTTGCTTTGCTCGGAGGCCTTTTTTCTCGAAGCCCTGCTTTGCTCGGACAACGACTGCTATTTACGAGGAAGCTCCTTCTTTCACATGTGTATACATTTACCAGCTTTGTTTCTCCAGCTTTGAATTTTTCTTAAAACTTCCATTATCAACGGACTCAACAAAGATTTTCTACTGTATGTACCGATAGTTGTTCTTGTTTAATTTATAAACCATAAATTAAAATTAAATTCACATGGAATTGGTGTCCTCGTCTTTGATGAATTTTTTCGCTAAAGTATCATTTCAAAATCAAACATTAAATGCTGTCCGAACTTTTCAAACATCACGCAAAAACAACAGCCACGCTACTTCTGGCCTTCTGTTCCGAACCAACAACGCGAACGATTGAGCTTCGACAAACCAAGAAAACAAACTCACAAATATAGCCCAATCTAACTTGCCTGACATCATAAGCCAAATTGATAAATCATTTCTATTTTAGGTGTTCTAAATCCGTCACGCATGGTTGCCCAATCATTAAAGTGATTTATGAAATATGGCTTCTCATACAAAGTTATGCAGTGATACTTTAAGATTTTCTAGTTCTCACTGAGATCAGTGGGGCGATGTTACATTAAGTGACATTTCTCATTCATGATGAATTATCAGACATATGTGCTTAAGAAATGTTTATACATGAAAATATGTCACTAAATTATATAGATGTTATACCAGGTAGCGGAGTTCCGTAATATTTATAAAATGTAGGAACAATAGTTTTAATTCTTATCACATTTTAATAGAAGTTATACCTCGTAGTGGAGTTCCGTAATATTTATAAAATGTAGGAACAATAGTTTTAATTCTTATCACATTTTTATAGAAGTTATACCTCGTAGTGGAGTTCCGTAATATTTATAAAATGTAGGAACAATAGTTTTAATTCTTATCACAATTTTTATAGAAGTTATACCTCGTAGTGGAGTTCCGTAATATTTATAAAATGTAGGAACAATAGTTTTAATTCTTATCACATTTTTATAGAAGTTATACCTCGTAGTGGAGTTCCGTAATATTTATAAAATGTAGGAACAATAGTTTTAATTCTTATCACATTTTTATAGAAGTTATACCTCGTAGTGGAGTTCCGAAATATTTATAAAATGTAGGAACAATAGTTTTAATTCTTATCACATTTTTATAGAAGTTATACCTCGTAGTGGAGTTCCGTAATATTTATAAAATGTAGGAACAATAGTTTTAATTCTTATCACCTTTTTATAGAAGTTATACCAGGTTGTGGAGTTCCGTAATATTTATAAAATGTAGGAACAATAGTTTTAATTCTTATCACATTTTTATAGAAGTTATACCTCGTAGTGGTGTTCCGTAATATTTATAAAATGTAGGAACAATAGTTTTAATTCTTATCACATTTTTATAGAAGTTATACCTCGTAGTGGAGTTCCGTAATATTTATAAAATGTAGGAACAATAGTTTTAATTCTTATCACATTTTTATAGAAGTTATACCAGGTAGTGAAGTTCCGTAATATTTATAAAATGTAGGAACAATAGTTTTAATTCTTATCACATTTTTATAGAAGTTTTAACAGGTAGTGAAGTTCCGTAATATTTATAAAATGTAGGAACAATAGTTTTAATTCTTATCACATTTTTATAGAAGTTATACCAGGTAGTGAAGTTCCGTAATATTTATAAAATGTAGGAACAATAGTTTTAATTCTTATCACATTTTTATAGAAGTTATACCAGGTAGTGAAGTTCCGTAATATTTATAAAATGTAGGAACAATAGTTTTAATTCTTATCACATTTTTATAGAAGTTATACCTCGTAGTGGAGTTCCGTAATATTTATAAAATGTAGGAACAATAGTTTTAATTCTTATCACATTTCATTTAAGGTTGTAACGTAGAGTTATGTTGCTCTAATACACTCGCGTGTGTTATAACATACATAGAAAGTATTAATAAAAGCAGTTATAAATGTATATTGTATTAACTCACTGTCAATATCACACACGGTTTAAACATGCGTGCATTTCCTATGTATCATGGTCGCTCCGTTTTTTTGCATTTCTAAACAGGCTACAATATTAATGTGTCAGACATAGCATAACCCCTTAACTTAGATACAAATTACACTACAGTATACCAGATAATGAGAAATCCTGTATGAAAACAACACACGGTGAAATGGATAGGTATAGAATATATTAATTGTAACACAAATACAATGGGGCCAGGAACGGTACATCTAGTATGAAGTGAGATGTATAGCATATAGCCTTAATATAAACCAGGGTAGAAAGAGGCAGGTATAGCATATAGCCTTAACATAAACCAATGTATAAAGAGGCATGTATAGCATATAGCCTTAACAGAAACCAATGTATAAAGTAGCATGTATAGAATATAGCCTTACTATAAACCATGGTATGAAGAGGCAGGTATAGCATATAGCCTCAACACAAACCGTTGTAGAAAGAGGCAGGTATAGTATATAGCCTTACTATAAACCAGGGTAGAAAGAGGCAGGTATAGTATATAGCCTTAACACAAACCGTGGTATGAAGAGGCAGGTATAGCATATAGCCTTAACACAAACCGTGGTATAAAGAGGCATGTATAGCATATTGCCTTAACACAAACCGTGGTATAAAGAGGCATGTATAGCATATTGCCTTAACAGAAACCGTGGTATAAAGAGGCAGGTATAGCATATAGCCTCAACACAAACCGTGGTATGAAGAGGCAGGTATAGTATATAGCCTTACTATAAACCAGGGTAGAAAGAGGCAGGTATAGTATATAGCCTTAACACAAACCGTGGTATGAAGAGGCAGGTATAGCATATAGCCTTAACACAAACCGTGGTATAAAGAGGCATGTATAGCATATAGCCTTAACACAAACCGTGGTATAAAGAGGCATGTATAGCATATAGCCTTAACACAAACCGTGGTATAAAGAGGCATGTATAGCATATAGCCTCAACACAAACCGTGGTATGAAGAGGCAGGTATAGTATATAGCCTTACTATAAACCAGGGTAGAAAGAGGCAGGTATAGTATATAGCCTTAACACAAACCGTGGTATGAAGAGGCAGGTATAGCATATAGCCTTAACACAAACCGTGGTATAAAGAGGCATGTATAGCATATAGCCTTAACACAAACCGTGGTATAAAGAGGCATGTATAGCATATAGCCTTAACACAAACCAGGGTAGAAAGAGGCAAGTATAGCATATAGCCTTAACACAAACCGTGGTATAAAGAGGCATGTATAGCATATAGCCTCAACACAAACCGTGGTATAAAGAGGCATGTATAGCATATAGCCTTAACACAAACCGTGGTATAAAGAGGCATGTATAGCATATAGCCTTAACACAAACCGTGGTATAAAGAGGCATGTATAGCATATAGCCTTAACACAAACCGTGGTATAAAGAGGCATTTAATAGCATATTGCCTTAACAGAAACCGTGGTATGAAGTGACATGTACAGCATTTAGCCTCAACGCGAACCCATGTACAAGGTGCTATGTATAGTATAAAACCCCAACACAAACTCCGGTATAAAGTGTCGTGCGTGGCATATAGCCTTAACACAAATCACGATAAATATCGAATTGTTCATCATAGTTGACGTGTTGACACATGTGAACTATGGTATGTGTGTGTATAGTATACAGGTCGATATCAGTGACATTAGGAATAGGGAGTCTTATTATATGTGCCCCTTTCACAGCAACACGTGTATCGTAAGTAAAAAGATATGTAAACACTGGTAAACGTGTGTAAATATGTGTTCATACACGAACGGTAATGTATTTTTATGTAAATATGCCTTTCGATGAATTTGCAATGCAGAATACCTTGCTATTTTTTGTGATAGATTATCATAAAAAAGTTTCAAATTGTCCGAAAGTCAGGACAAGAAATGATGCTCATTTAACATATACAATGTGTCACCTTCCTCTTACCTTCATTCTCTTCGCGGAAATGACGTCATGCAGTCACAAATTTTAACAGGTGTGAATATAGCTAAGACATCAGTAACTATCATCAGAAATTGAAGGATCGGTAGTTTCTTTTGCTTGCGAAAAGGCGGCCAGGAACAAAATTTTCTGGTGTTTGAAGATTCCTTAAGCGCGTGATCTTCCTCGTCGAATTTTAAGATTTAAGTCGATATATCGCAGTATTGCGGGTTCGTGTTGTCTATATTTATTTTGAATATATATATATATATATATTTATATGTCGAAATCGACATTGTACATGTTAATTAAATGTCTTCACTTATCAACCATTTTGAGTCTATCTTAACAGTGTCGGCAAGTGTCGTCAGACGTTTTCAGAAAATGTCTTTCAAAACACTGAATAAAGTTATCGACATCAAGATTTGGAATAATGACCATGATAAAACTGTGTGTATGTAGAGCATATCTTTATATACCTCTTATTTTTAGGTACTTTAAAAGATGTTTTAGAAGACGTTTAACTGCGCGTGTGTTCACGTGTTGATGCTGTTTAGATAGACTGCTAATATGTTTTAAATGGTATCCCTTTGTATATCAATAAATTGATACTTTCAGTTCTAGTGGATTTATTGTTTAAGTACTAAAACTGAAAAATAAGGAAAATTCAAAGCGAAGTTGACACTCAAAGTATTTATAAATCTTCAGTACCAAAACTTACTTTGATTTATGGAGATTCTTTCTACAATAAAACTGTAAAAAAAAAACGTAGGATTTTGTTAAATATAAAAAGATGAAACGACCGACTGCCTTTAAGTAAACTGTTGTTTGATACATATATAAACAAACTTTATCCCCATAGAAAAAAAACAAGTGAGAATAAGGTGAAAGTAAATAGAGAAACAACACTGCATCTTGTTTCACACCCATTTTCACATTTATCTCGTTTCACATTTATCTTGTTTAAAATTTATCTCGTTTCACATTTATCATGTTTAAAATTTATCTCGTTTCACATTTATCATGTTTAAAATTTATCTTGCTTCACATTTATCTTGTTTCACTCATCTTGTTTCACATTTATCTTGTTTCACTCATCTTGTTTCACATTTATCTTGTTTCACTCATCTTGTTTCACATTTATCTTGTTTCACTCATCTTGTTTCACATTTATCTTGTTTCTATAAATGAAAATTTATCTTGTTTCAATTTCTTTCACACTTCACAAACGAATATTCAAATAAACTTTGGATAATTTTTTTTGAGAGCGTAATATTTGCTACACGATTTGTATTAAAGCAAATTATAGACAAGATGTCCATATCATACTTAGGAAAGACTTACCTTTGAAATAGATTTCAAATCTTTTAAAACGCTGGAATATCCAATTTTTTTTTTCGATTTGATGAATTCCTATTCCAGCGAAAAATGTGTATCAAACTTCACATTACTGGAGATGATTATCCCAACACAATATACAAGAAAAACTAAGCTACATTTTATGAATAATATTTCACAAGTTTTCTTACATCGGAAAACACTTTTCTTCGATAATTAATCCAACAGTATTTAATCCAATTGCCTCGAGTTCGAAAGGAAAGGGTTCTAAAGGCTTTTCACTTCTCGGATGTCATCAAATCACTGGTGCGGCCTAGTGTCGAGTAGCCTGAATAATTCCAACGTCATCATAAATCATCTTCTTTGCGCGAAAGGTGTGCGACAACGGGAAACAATTTACGCCTCTCACACAAAAAAGTAACTATGAACATGTAAAAATTATTCTTTCAAAAAATACATAGAAAGCAAGTTTCAAATTAGAGAAATTATATTATTCCTCAAAATCTGAATATTATGCTTTACCTCACATACTATGACAAGATGACAGAAGAAATCTAGGCCGGTGATTGTTGCGAGATTATGACGGAGTGTTCAGGTTAGATTGGAAAGGCGACAGAGTGTATGATTATAATTAGACACGATGGGTGAAATAGACACCGCCTGTTGATTGTCCGCGCTGTCAGTCTGTCAGAAATTGACATAATTATGATGTCTAGGATGTTAACGGTCTCAGCGATCTTAGTACGTAATGCTGGGGCGTTTAATGGATGTGAAACACTGGCGTATATATGACAAGTCACCTTATAGTGTATATATATATATAAATTCACCCCAAATTTCAGTACTCTTTACACTGATAAGTCTGTCGAATTTTCCGTAAAGTTCATCAATAAATACCAGATTGTTTGATAACAAAATGGACTTAGCCATCAATTTCTAACACAATGATATCGCATGAAACAGAGGTATCATGTTTTGTCTAAATAAGATGGGTGCAAGGTTTGCATAAAATGATATACGTTTGTTTGATAGATAGGAGATATCTAATGATTTCCCGCTTAATATCATACATTTATTTGACAGATAGGGGATATTTAATGACTTCGCGCTTAATATCATACATTCATTTAAAAGATAAGGTATATTGAAAGGTTTTCCATTAAATATCATATATTTGTTTGAAAGATAGAAGAAACATTCTGTATCTAATAGTTTCTCGTTAATTCTATACATATTTGCCTGATAGATGTATTTTATGGTTCCCCGTTTAATATCATACACGTGTTTGCTACATGTAGATGGATGAAATTAATGGTTCCCCGTTTAAAATAGATAAACAAAAAATATAGATAAAAACTGTCATACCAAGAAAACGTATCTAACGGGAAACATTAAATTTCTTTTCGTTGTATTTCTTTCATTAAAAAATGAAAAAAAAAAAATCAAATATAAGTGAAAGTTATTAAAAAAATGTTTTTATATAATGAACTTGAGCAAACCAGAGATAAAACTCAGGAGTTATTTGATTAATATCAAGTTATTCAACCTTCTAGTGATGATGTCCTAAATTATTCGTGAAATGATGATACTATATTTTGATAAATTTGATATTTTCTTTATTTTAGTGGCAAAAATGTTATAAAAATGGTTTAAAACAACTTAAAGTGGCCTTTTCAAAATGGCGTCGCCGTGTTGTCAAGCGTAACGTCAAACTATCTGACTTCATTGAACGCCATGCTATTTTGGAAACTTGTCTGAAATGACGGGTAATGACTGGTTTCCCGTTGAGTATCATATATATTCCCGGGGTGTGACACAACATCTTTATCATTCACGTGTGCCAAGCCGTATGATGAGTGAAAATTACTTATATATTCTGAGTGAAGAATGTACGATATTGCGCGGAAAACCTTAAATTTTCTCGTTAATAAATTTTATAAGGAAAAAGAAATAAAAAACCGATCTAAAAAAAGTTCGGGAACAGTTACCACGGTCTATGACATCAGAAAGCTTACAAAAGCGTACACGGACAGTAATGGCGGAGACTTAGAATATATATTTTTATCAGACAGTGTAATAACACGTAATTTATATTTATCAGACTGTGTGTAATAACATGTAATTTATATTTATCAGACTGTGTGTAAAACATGTAATTTATATTTATCAGACAGTGTGTAATAACATGTAATTTATATTTATCAGACTGTGTGTAATAACATGTAATTTATATTTATCAGACTGTGTGTAAAACATGTAATTTATATTTATCAGACTGTGTGTAATAACATGTAATTTATATTTATCAGACTGTGTGTAATAACATGTAATTTATATTTATCAGACTGTGTGTAATAACATGTAATTTATATTTATCAGACTGTGTGTAAAACATGTAATTTATATTTATCAGACTGTGTGTAATAACATGTAATTTATATTTATCAGACTGTGTGTAATAACATGTAATTTATATTTATCAGACTGTGTGTAATAACATGTAATTTATATTTATCAGACTGTGTAATAACATGTAATTTATATTTATCAGACTGAGTGTAATAACATGTAATTTATATTTATCAGACTGAGTGTAATAACATGTAATTTATATTTATCAGACTGTGTAAAACATGTAATTTATATTTATCAGACTGTGTGTAATAACATGTAATTTATATTTATCAGACTGTGTAATAACATGTAATTTATATTTATCAGACTGAGTGTAATAACATGTAATTTATATTTATCAGACTGAGTGTAATAACACGTAATTTATATTGATCAGACTGAGTGTAATAACATGTAATTTATATTTATCAGACTGTGTAATAACATGTAATTTATATTTATCAGACTGTGTGTAATAACATGTAATTTATATTTATCAGACTGAGTGTAATAACATGTAATTTATATTTATCAGACTGTGTAAAACATGTAATTTATATTTATCAGACTGTGTGTAATAACATGTAATTTATATTTATCAGACTCTGTGTAATAACATGTAATTTATATTTATCAGACTCTGTGTAATAACATGTAATTTATATGTATCAGACTGTGTGTAATAACATGTAATTTATATTTATCAGACTGTGTGTAATAACATGTAATTTATATTTATCAGACTGTGTGTAATAACATGTAATTTATATTTATCAGACTGTGTGTAATAACATGTAATTTATATTTATCAGACTGTGTGTAATAACATGTAATTTATATGTATCAGACTGTGTGTAATAACATGTAATTTATATTTATCAGACTGTGTAATAACATGTAATTTATATTTATCAGACTGAGTGTAATAACATGTAATTTATATTTATCAGACTGTGTGTAATAACATGTAATTTATATTTATCAGACTGAGTGTAATAACATGTAATTTATATGTATCAGACTGTGTGTAATAACATGTAATTTATATTTATCAGACTGTGTAATAACATGTAATTTATATTTATCAGACTGTGTGTAATAACATGTAATTTATATTTATCAGACTGTGTGTAATAACATGTAATTTATATTTATCAGACTGTGTGTAATAACATGTAATTTATATGTATCAGACTGTGTGTAATAACATGTAATTTATATTTATCAGACTGTGTAATAACATGTAATTTATATTTATCAGACTGAGTGTAATAACATGTAATTTATATGTATCAGACTGTGTGTAATAACATGTAATTTATATTTATCAGACTGTGTAATAACATGTAATTTATATTTATCAGACAGTGTGTAATAACACGTAATTTATATTTATCAGACTGTGTGTAATAAGATGTTATATTTATCAGACTGTGTGTAATAACATGTAATTTATATTTATCAGACTGTGGGTAATAACATGTAATTTATATTGATCAGACTGTGTGTAATAACATGTAATTTATATTTATCAGACTGTGTGTTATAACACGTAATTTATATTTATCAGACTGTGTGTAATAACATGTAATTTATATTTATCAGACTCTGTGTAATAACATGTAATTTATATTTATCAGACTGTGTGTAAAACATGTAATTTATATTTATCAGACAGTGTGTAATAACATGTAATTTATATTTATCAGACTCTGTGTAATAACATGTAATTTATATTTATCAGACTCTGTGTAATAACATGTAATTTATATTTATCAGACTGAGTGTAATAACATGTAATTTATATTGATCAGACTGTGTGTAATAACATGTAATTTATATTTATCAGACTGTGTGTAATAACATGTAATTTATATTTATCAGACTGTGTGTAATAACATGTAATTTATATTTTCACACATTAAAAAAATCTGTCAGTTAAACTGGGTTGATCTTATATCTTTGTAGGTATTTTAGGAACAAAATATTAATTATTTTTATACCCCGGAGATCGAAGATCGATGGTAGCCCGCTATAGGCTCTGGTCTGGTGTATTTTAATCACAGAGAATGATCTGTTTTTCTGTTTTTAGCGTTTCTATAAAACTTTTGCTCTCATGTTTTAACCTTTGGTACATTGTATATTGTTTTGTACAGTATATACCAATAAGACATCGGATGAGTTACGGGACTTTATAAAACACTAAAAAGGTTGTCATTTCTTCGTTTTCGTCATAAAATTTTAAGTTGTCAAATTTGAACTCAAATTGGTCTCGGAGTTGTCATGTTAGTCACACGAAAGGCTAGCCGTTGATGGCTTAGTGTTTCTCAAACATATCTTATATAGTGTTTCTCAAACATATCTTATATAGTGTTTCTCAAACATATGTTGTATAGTGTTTCTCAAACATATCTTATGTTGTGTTTCTCAGACATATCTTATTTTGTGTTTCTCAAACATATCTTATAATGTGTTTGTATTTAGTTGTATACTGTAATACAGATATGAACAAAGTCTTATGGAAAACGGTATAAAAAAGTCCACATTTATTGTTCAAAATCAATAATAGACATCAAAATTTATAACGACTATACTGTGGAGTCATCAATTTTCGTGGGGGATATATTTTCGTCGTGAGTACTCATCAGTCCACGAATCCGTGAAACTGTGTAGTATTTGTATGTGCAGTTTATTGCGCTATATTTACAACGGAATCAAGTGTCCCCGAAATTATATTTCAGTTCTGATAAAAAAAAAAAAAAAACCCACAAAAATTGAGCCACAAAAAACAATTTTTTTTTTAAATGCTGTACGTAAAATCGCCCATCCATAGCATACTTAAGTACATGTGGACTACAGGTAGAACACCCTTTGCGTTCACAAGGCATAAGTATTTAGAAAATGACTTGAAAGCCAACTAACCTTCATTAGAGTGACACATAGGTTTACTGAAACAGTAGCCTTGTGTCATCTCATTCCATAGCGGTATCATCAACAGGTGGTATTATGTCATTTGATCCGATGACGTCACGTGATCGTTGTTAAGTAAACATCATCAAGACTACGTTTAAAGTGAGATGAAACGAAGTTCTGAGAATGCATGAAAAATGCTGGAAATGCCGATCAAAATATTCGCACCACCCAACTCTCCTATTATATTTTGAAAATAAATACATCCTCAAAGACGGGAAGGAAGATAGTACCAAAATAATAATAATTCTGGACAAATAATTGTTGTAGTGAAAACCACCGCCGACAACTGTCATCTTGTGAAATCAAGTTTTCCGGTTATAAAGTTTCCGAGCGCTCCGGGATCGTCCGAACGGTAGTAGTCTGTGCAGAGCTCCCGGAAGTAGGGTAGGTCGACCTTCCGAGTATTGTTCTGTAAACATGCAAGGATGCGTCGGTCGATATTAGAAATAAATGAAGTCAGGATAGCGATTCATTATATCGGACAATCTTTGAACATACACCACACACACACACACACACACACACACACACACACACACACACACACACATACATCCGATCCTCGGTCCTCGATCATTCACGTAACTGTAGGAGTGAGAAGAACGATAACTCTACAAATACTACAAATTTGTATGGAAATTGGGGAAAACATACAAACCATTGTATGAATAGCTCCTCTTATGTCATTGAATTTCTTGGCATGAATTCACCATCATGTTAACATTGAATTTCTTGGCATGAATTCACCATCAGGTTAACATCGAATTTCTTGAAATTAATTCCTTATCACACGAACAATGAATTTCCTTCGTTCATATCTTAAACATTGTTATCTTGAAATTTATTTTAATAAATAAAGTATAGTTTGATCACTTATTTCTTTACATGATGAATAAATCTATGGTCACGATTGGTAGATCAAAATTACGGATCGACAAAATAAACGAAATGATCGTACTTATTCTATACTGATCAACGATTAAGAAAATAATCGATGATTTGATAAATTACATACAACCGAATCATGTCCTGACTATTCACTGCCAATGCCTTTCCTTTTAACATTAAAAACTAAGAAGTAATGAATGAACGGGGACAACGAAGACGGCGTGTTATGCAAAGGTTGCGATGAAGATATAAAGTTAATTGATATGGTAAAGTTAAGACTAAATACTATCAGTTCGTGAATACAGGATGACTTACACCTGAAAAGAGGAGAAACGCTTGTCTGGCATCTTTTGCAGGAACACCGAAGTCAGCTAACACATATTCAAACTCCTCCGCGTCTATCTTTCCATCACCTGTTAAAGATAGAAAACATCTTTACGTCAAATTCCTTACATAAGCAACTTAGTTACCGCATGATTTACATCGATTGTTTATTTTGTAATACAACTGGTATCTAAATATCTTTTACCTTACCGCAGAAGACTTTGACCACTGGCCGGAAACAAAGTGACCAGTGACCGGAAACAAACTGACCAGTGACCGGAAACAAACTGACCAGTGTCCGGAAACAAAGTGACCAGTGACCGGAAAAAAACTGACCAGTGATAGGAAACAAACTGACCAGTGAACGAAACAAACTTACCATTGACCGGAAACAAATTTACCAGTGACTGGAAACAAACTGGCCGGAAACAAAGTGACCAGTGTCCGGAAACAAACTGACCAGTGTCCGGAATAAACACACCAATGTCCGGAAACGAATTGACCAGTGTCCAGAAAGAAACAAACCAATATCTGGGAACATACTGACAAGGATTCGAAAGCAACAGACTTGTGTCTAGTAATAAATAGATCACTCACCGAAACAAACTGACAAGTGTCCTAATAAAAATCACTTGTGTGCCGGAAATAAATTGTCCGTATCAAACTCTACATTGTTAAAAAAACTTAATCATTGTCCGAAATAAAACCTACATGTATCCAACAAAAACCCAAAACAAACAAAAAAAATAGCAAGGATCATTTTCAAACTGAACTTTGTCCGGAAACAAACTGACCGATGTCCTATAAAAACCGAATAACGTAAAGAAACAAACTGACCAGTGACCGGAAACAAACTGACCACTGTACAGAAACAAACTGACCAGTGACCGGAAGAAAACTGGCCAGTGTACAGAAACAAACTGACCAGTGTACAGAAACAAACTGACCAGTGACCGGAAACAAACTGACCAGTTACCGGAAACAAACTGACCAGTGTACAGAAACAAACTGACCAGTGACCGGAAACAAACTGACCAGTGTCCGGAAACAAACTGACTAGTGTCCAGTAACAAACTGACCAGTGTCCGGAAACAAACTGACCAGTGACCGGAAACAAACTGACCAGTGTACAGAAACAAACTGACCAGTGACCGGAAGAAAACTGACCAGTGATCGGAAACAAACTGACCAGTGTCCGGAAACAAACTGACCAGTGACCGGAAACAAACTGACCAGTGTACAGAAACAAACTGACCAGTGTCCGGAAACAAACTGACCAGTTCTCTGTATCAAACTGACCAGTGGCCATTACTTACCTGTCCTGTCGTACAGATTAAATTTGTATTCCACATAGGATTCCAACCAGTCTGGAAGTTTTCGGTCAGCGGGGAGTGGGTCAGCTTTCTTGGCCTCTCTAATACAGTTCTCATTAAATGTTGTCCACATACGGACCTAGGGATGAATAAGTGGAAAACATATATATATGATGAGATGGGTCAGCCAGACAAGGGTGGGTAGGAGACAGACATAGGTCAGTGAGACAAGGGTGGGTAGGAGACGGACATAGGTCAGTCAGACAAGGGTGGGTAGGAGACAGACATAGGTCAGTCAGACAAGGGTGGGTAGGAGACGGACATAGGTCAGTCAGACAAGGGTGGGTAGGAGACAGACATAGGTCAGTCAGACAAGGGTGGATAGGAGACAGACATATCAGACAGGTCAGTCAGACAAGGGTGGGTAGGAGACAGACATAGGTCAGTCAGACAAGGGTGGATAGGAGACAGACATAGGTCAGTCAGACAAGGGTGGGTAGGAGACGGACATAGGTCAGTGAGACAAGGGTGGGTAGGAGACGGACATAGGTCAGTCAGACAAGGGTGGGTAGGAGACAGACATAGGTCAGTCAGACAAGGGTGGGTAGGAGACAGACATAGGTCAGTGAGACAAGGGTGGGTAGGAGACGGACATAGGTCAGTCAGACAAGGATGGGTAGGAGACAGACATTGGTCAGTCATACAAAGTGGGTAGGAGACAGACATTGGTCAGTCAGACAAGGATAGGTAGGAGATAGAACAATTGTCATTATCATCCCTTCCCCTGAAATTATTTATAGAGTTACCTCTCTTGGCAAGCGAATGTAGAACCATTTTCATTATTACCACATCCCTCTGTATTTATTTATAAAGTTATCTCCCTTGGTAACTTGATATCGAACCATTGTCATTAAAACCACTTTCCTAGCATTATTGATAAAGTTATCTGCCTTGATTACATGATATAGTATCACCTCAATTTTATATCTCCTTTTGTTGTTATTGAGAGTTACCTCCCTTGATAACCTGGGAAGGAATCAGTAACATTATCTCCACTTCCTTCTGTTGCTATTGATAGAGTTACCTCCCTTGAAAACCTGGGGAGGACTCAATGACATTATCACCACTTCCCTCTGTTGTTATTAATAGAGTTACCTCCCTTGATAACCTGGGGAGGAATCAATGACATTATCATCACTTCTCACTGTTTTTATTGATAGAGTTACCTCCCTTGATAACCTGGGGAGGAATCAATGACATTCTCACCCATTCCTCAATCGTTATTTTGCCGTCATTGTTTTCGTCCCCCTCGTCCTGAAGACGCCGCCATATTGTCCGGAAAAGCTCGTGAGTTTTCGTGTGTTTGTCTGAACCGGGCTTCCATCCACTCCAATCACATATTTTCTTTGGAATGATAATACGGAAACAGAAATATGTTATTAACCGAAGATATATAAATAAAAATAAATCCTTATGTTCAACAATCAAAATAACCCGTGTCTACTTCTTCTTTAGACTTCGCAAAGGAAAAAAAATGTTTGAAATCTTGAGAAAAAATCTACAAGAGAAATCCAATGTGCCAGAAAAGGGGCTTAGGGGTGGGGCAAATTGAGAGGTTTAGGGTTATGTACTGAATCTTAATCTCACGCTTGATTGCGCATTCGACTGTTATATTGTCTGCGCATCAGTGACAACGGCTACTGATGTACTAAAAAAAATAAATATGTCAAGAAAATAACTGTGCTAGTGAGTATATGTCTAGAAAACATAGAGCAAATAGTTCTTACTTAATCACAATATCATACGTGATATTATACAACAATGACGTAAGATAAGATAGCAGAGATTTTTCAACTCTAGATGTAACTTTTGGATGGTACAATTACTGTCTAAGTTATTTAACGATGATATTCTCCTGTAGAAACCTGTGATAGCAAATATATATACCCCAGAGAGCTCTTGCCGCCAAGCATTGTTTTCTTTTTATTTACTTTTGTAAAAAAAAAGTGATTTTTTTCACTTCTTTTTAGTTTTTGCTTTTAAGTATATGAAATTTTGAATGGCGGACGCCGCGGTATCCCTGTAGGTCACTTGGTTTTAAGTTTGATTTTTAAGAAATTATTTTAAGAATCATATATGTTTGAATTCTTTTCGATATCTCTTACTTTTGAAATATTTTAAGAATCATATATACTTGAAATATTTCAAGCATCTTGTATTTTTTGAAATACAGATTTATAATATTTTAAGAAGACATGTCATAAAGAACTATGTCCGACACGTATTGGAGAACACGGGACCAAAACCCATTTCGCGAAGTATTATTCAACTGCATGTGGACTAATTAATGAACTTTAATAAGTAATATGTTAAGCAGTAAAGAATTTAATCCAAAATGACCACCTGTCAGCCCTCCTGCTTCGCGAATCAGTACCAACATTAACCGCACACACCTAAGGAGTAAAGATAGCTTACGTGCGAAATTTGAGAAAGGTTTATCTACATTTTAGCAATTCTCCAAAAGCTGTAATATAAAGTAACAAACTTAAATTTAAAATCCAAGATGGCCGCCTATCAGCCGTTTTGTTTCCATATAATTTCAGAAAGCATAAATAAGGGTACAACGAAGGACCTATGGTAATCTTTATCAAGAATATGTAAAAGATCAATCCAGTACTTTTAAAAAGATAGTGATACCAAACTTCAAGTGTCGAAATAAAAAAAAAACAACATGTCGGCCATTTTGTTTTCTTGATCAGTTCAAAAAACCAATGGGCACAACTAGAGATAAAAGGAAATTTACACAGCGTTAGAGGAATATCCTTCCACTTTGCTTAAGAAATAGCTATGGCAAATTTCAACTGTCAAAATCCAAGATGTCCGCCTGTCGACCGCTTGGTTTTCTTTGTTAGTTTCAAAATACATTTGCTGTAAAAAAAAAAGAATCAAGAAAATTGACGAATGATGTAAGAAGTATCCTCCCAACATCTCTCAAGAAATAGCGTTATCAATGATTGTCTATAGAAGGACGGTGTACTGAAAAAACAGAACTATCAACATTGTAACTATGGCAGACATTTAGCTGTTGTCTTGTTTCGGTACATGTATATAGCACAGCGTTAATTTTGTGAATTTCTCTTTTTGGCCTCGTGATTTGGTTGGGCTTTTTCTATTTCTGTTATTGGTCAGTGTTTTTATTGAATCTATTGGCCCTTGTTGTAATAACTAAGGGTCAGTGTTTTCTCTGTTCTCAATGTGTTTCGGTCATTTTGGCGCGGTATTATATATTCCACTATTGGACTCCCGACGATCGATATACATTATGACAGGTGAGACTTACTTGCACTAAACGTATTGTCTAAATTCTATTTTTTTAATATGTTTCCTTTGATATTTTCAGATCATATTTCTTGATTCGTGGTTTGATATATGAAATGGTTACAGTACTTTGTGTTAATATTATTCATGAACTGCTGTTTATTTGTTTGACATAACAATTACATCGATGTTTATAAGAGTGCGCTCCTTACTCTTCCATAATTAGGTAATATTCTTTTTGTATTTTCATATTTTTTTTTTGAAACCACGATTTATTAAAAATGTATATTTATTGTATTCTCTTTGTATCTATATATATTGAGACGATAAGATCTACATGTATATGTTGGATATAGTATATATGTATAGAATAGGTTTAATGTGAATCTAAATGATAAATTATTACTGTTGCAATAGTTTGATGTACGTGAAATATGACCAGTTATACATTTTGTATCTGAATACTGTGCTGTATATTTGGAGGGAAAATCAAATTCGAAGAGCTCTCAACAGTGTCGTGATGGTATTATCCTACAAATTTCAACACTGCTACACAATCATTAAAGATAAAGATCATTTATCAACAAAGAAACAAATTTAGAAAAAGGGAAAATTTATCAACAAAGTAACAAATATATACAAAGGGAAAATTGATCAACAAAGTTACAAATTTAGACAAAGGGAAAATTGATCAACAAAGTTACAAATTTAGACAAAGGGAAAATTTGTCAACAAAGTAACAAATATATACAAAGGGGAAATTTGTCAACAAAGTAACAAATATATATAAAAGGAAAATTTATCAACAAAGTAACAAATATATACAAATGGGAAATTTGTCAATAAAGTAACAAATATATACAAAAGGAAACTTTATCAACAAAGTAACAAATATATACAAAAGGAAAATTTATCAACAAAGTAACAAATATATACAAAAGGAAAATTTATCAACAAAGTAACAAATATATACAAAAGGGGAAATTTGTCATCAAAGTAACAAATATATTCAAAGTGGAAATCTATCAACAAAGTAGCAAATATATTAAAAGGGGGAATTTTTCAACCAAGTAACAAATATAGACAAAGAGAAAATTTATCAACAAAGTAACAGATATAGACAAAGGGAAAATTTGTCAACAAAGTAACAATTATAGACAAAGGGAAAATTTATCAACAAATAACAAATATATACAAAGGGAAAATTTGTCAACAAAGTAACAAATATATACAAAGGGGAAGTTTGTCAACAAAGTAACAAATATAGACAAAGGGGAAATTTATCCACAAAGTAACAAACATGGACAAAGGGAAAATTTATCAACAAAGTAACAAATATATACAAAGGGGAAATTTATAAACAAAGTAACAAATATATACAAAAGGAAACTTTATCAACAAAGTAACAAATATATACAAATAGGAATTTTAAAGAATGTCTTATGAAAAAGTTAACAATGACAAAAACTTCCGGAAAGGTAGTCAAGTGTATCCGGAAGGAAAACTGACTGCAAATTATATCTAAGATACAAAATACTCGTTGAGGCGTTTGAAAATTAGGAAAACATCAAAGTAAAAATATTTAACAAATTTCTGTGATCGCCAGGACCTGAACGACGAAGACAAAACCTACTTTGAACAGCATACCATAGAGAGGATTCTTACCTGTCTAGCTATTTCCATGTCTTTCCATTCCAAGTTCCCGTCTTTGTTTAGATCTACAAACAAAGATTAAAACAATGACTTGACTGACGTAGTGGTGTTATCTAAAGCGGTTTGCCCAGGCCTGTTCTTCTGACTCTAACAAAGAATAGTTAAGAACAAATACATACTGAGTAAAACATTACGAAAGTTTTACTGAGAGAAAAACAAAGGAAAAAGACAAATATTTATAAATTTACCACAGCATCGCCAACATTGCTAACAACAGGCATGATTACTTACAGAACTGTTTTACAGAAACATCTTTATTATCACCCTTTCGGTATAATTTTGAAATAATTTGTGATAACACACTCAAAATAATTTGATCAGTCAAATAATCGTTTCAGTGTGGCTGGAGCGTTCTGAAAGTTTTAAGAAAAACGATCTAGCACATTGCAGTGCATTTCCAAGGCTACCAAATATTGATTTTTACATATTTACATTATTTATCAACCAATGAGTTTTGCCGTCAGGCGTGTCAACGAATGTCGACAGGGAAAATAAACGACCAGTAAAAACTATCAATTCTAAAACAATATATTAATGGGTATTCAAGATGGAGGATCTTGAACAACCTACACACCTCATCAGGAATAAATTTTTAATGTAGTCAGCCGACCTAGAAAAATCAACTCTCTTTTCAAAGTGTTGGAAGAGTTGGAGGACGAAATGTTCAGGGTGTTAATATTTTTCGTTGTTTGCTGGATTTACAACTACTGAAGGGCCAGGATCATTTAGAGGAGGTGTCATCTATAACTGGTGGGTACCTCATTGAACAACATACAGAAGGCAAGTCGCATGTCATACATCAAAACGGAACAGACTGAAAAAACCACACCAAACGACAGAATACAGATAACAAATACAAGAGAACAGACATGATATGATGACATGACATGATGACAACATGGGAACAGACGACATGATGATAACATTAGAACAGATGACATGATGACAACATGAGAACAGACGACATGATGACAACATGACAATAGACGACATGATGATAACATATGTACAGACGACAGGATGATATCATGACAACAGACGACATGATGATAACATGACAACAGACGACATGATGATAACATGACAACAGACGACATGATGATAACATGACAACAGACGACATGATGATAACATGACAACAGACGACATGATGATAACATGACAACAGACGACAGGATGATAACATGACAACAGACGACATGATGACAACATGACAACAGATGACATGATGGCAACATGACAATAGACGACATGATGACAACATGACAACAGACGACATGATGATATCATGACAACAGACGACATGATGATAACATGACAATAGACGACATGATGATAACATGACATCAGACGACATGATGATAACATGACATCAGACGACATGATGATAACATGATAACAGACGACATGATGATAACATGACAACAGACGACATGATGATAACATGACAACAGATGACATGATGGCAACATGACAATAGACGACATGATGACAACATGACAACAGACGACATGATAACATGACAAGACGACATGATGATGATAACACATGAAAATATAACAGACGACATGATGATAACATGACAAGACGACATGATGATAACATGACAACAGACGACATGATGATAACATGACAACAGACGACATGGTGACAACATGACAACAGATGACATGATAACATGACAATAGACGACATGATGACAACATGACATTAGACGACATGATGACAACATGACAACAGACGACATGATGATAACATGACAACAGACGACATGATGATAACATGACAACAGACGATATGATAACATGAAAATAGACGACATGATGACAAAAGACGACATGATGATAACATGACAACAGACGACATGATGATAACATGACAACAGACGACATGGTGACAACATGACAACAGATGACATGATAACATGACAATAGACGACATGATGACAACATGACATTAGACGACATGATGAAAACATGACAACAGACGACAAGATGATAACATGACAACAGACGACATGATGATAACATGACAATAGACGACATGATGACAACAGACGACATGATGACAACATGACGACATGATGACAACAACAGACGACATGATGATAACATGACATGAGACGACAGACGACATGATGACAACATGACAACAGACGACATGATGATAACATGACAACAGACGACATGATGATAACATGACAACAGACGACATGATGATAACATGACAACAGACGACATGATGATAACATGACAACAGACGACATGATGATAACATGGCAACAGATGACATGGTGATAACATGACAACAGACATGATGATAACATGACAACAGACGACATGATGATAACAGACGACATGATGATAACATGACAACAGACGACATGATGATAACATGACAAAAGACGACATGATGATAACATGACAACAGACGACATGATGATAACATGACAACAGATGACATGATGATAACATGACAACAGACGACATGATGATAACATGACAACAGACGACATGATGATAACATGACAACAGACGATATGATGATAACATGACAACAGATGACATGATGATAACATGACAACAGACATGATGATAACATGACAACAGACGACATGATGATAACATGACAACAGACGACATGATGATAACATGACAACAGACGACATGATGTTAACATGACATCAGACGACATGATGATAACATGACAACAGACGACATGATGATAACAGACGACATGATGATAACATGACAACAGACGACATGATGATAACATGACAACAGACGACATGATGATAACAGACGACATGATGATAACAGACGACATGATGATAACATGACAACAGACGACATGATGATAACAGATGACATGATGATAACACGAGAACTGACGACATGATGATTACAGACGACATGATGATAAGACGAGAACAGACGACATGATGACAATAGACGACATGATGATAAAACTAGAGCAGCCGACAGCTGGTATAAGATGTTAATATTCTGGTAAAACACGATATAAGTAGGTAGAGATCAGTTGATTCTGATTCAATCGATCGACATAGTGACATATGCTGGTCGTCCCAATGATTTATTTGTAAACCTTATACCACCTAATTTACTTAAAAAATCTACCACGAGCAGAAAAAGTTTAACAGGTCACGACTGCCACACGACTGCTGGACACGGGAGTTGAACTTAAATGTTCAGGTAAGGTGCAAATATATGAAATGTTTGATGGCCTTTGTCTAAGCGTTATTTAAAAAAAAAAACAACTTGTGTCATCCCAACCTCAATATTTCAATGCTCTACATTCGCTAGGCGGCGATCCTATAGTCTGTACAATGCTGACTGTACGTACCCGTCTGGGAATATTTGCTGAAGTAACGGTAATATGTCGACCGGAAGTGGAGAGACATTCCGGATAATAGGCGATTTACGATAAACTTGGGTTCATTAAAGACGCCTTCCCGCCAGTATGACGTCATCAGAATAACATTGATGACCTCAAATCAGTTATTGTTAAGTAAACATCAGGGCCCGTATTCATGAAATCTTTCTCATGCTCAAGCATAGATTTTATGCTCAATGTAGCTTTTTTTATTTACAATTCAACTAAATTATATAAAATAATACAAATGTCAAATTTAAACCTTGAATATAGCTTTGACTTGAAAACCTTTCAAAATTGTTTTTAAATCTTTGGTAGAATCAGCCTCATTTATTAATTTTGAACTTAAACAAGACATAAGGCTTGAGCACAAAATTCATGCTTGAGCATGAGAACGGTTTCATGAATACGGGCTCAGTTGTTTTGATCATGTGTAACCTTAACTCAGCAGTTCCTATGTAATGACCATGTCACTTACCGAAAAATAAATGGAACTCGTGTATCAGTTTCTTCTTCTGGAATTCAGAAAGTTCCGGATTAAAGAAACCTAGTACAATCCCCATCTGTTTTTTCTTGTTACGGAATCCAGTCCAGACTAAAACAGAAAACGTTAAAACTTCGGATTAGTTATAAAGTCAATAAAAATAAATAGCTCCCGACTCCAGAGTAGGTTTACGGTCACGTGAACTCTTTTACGATGAAGAATATTCCTTCTATTCAGGAGTCAACTTGCACGTGACGTTAACACAAATCAGAAATATATTCACTTTATGGCGAGGAATCTGTGTAGTGACTGTATTTCCTGTTACAGG
>NW_026782018.1:0-60000 GCF_031769215.1 Ylistrum balloti | reverse complement strand
TTCACCAGGGGATGTTAATTTCACCAGGGGATGTTAATTTCAGGGGATGTTAATTTCACCAGGTGATGTTAATTTCATCAGAGGATGTCAATTTCACCAGGTGATGTTAATTTCGCCAGGGGATGTTAATTTTGCCGCGTGATGTTGATTTTACTACGGTATGTTGTTTCACCAGGGGATGTTGATTTACCGTTGATTTAACCAGGAGATCTGTATTTAACCAGGAGATCTGTATTTAACTAGAAGATCTGTATTTAACCAGGAGATCTGTATTTAACCGGGAGATCTGTATTTAACCAGGAGATATGTATTTAACTAGGAGATCTGTATTTAACCAGGAGATCTGTATTTTACCAGGAGATCTGTATTTAACTAGAAGATCTGTATTTAACCAGGAGATCTGTATTTAACCAGAAGATCTGTATTTAACCAGGAGATCTGTATTTAACCAGAAGATCTGTATTTAACCAGGAGATCTGTATTTAACCAGGAGATCTGTATTTAACTAGAAGATCTGTATTCAACTAGGAGATCTGTTTTTAACCAGATCTGTATTTGACCAGGATATCTGTATTTAACCAGGAGATCTGTATTTAACCAGGAGATCTGTATTTAACTAGAAGATCTGTATTTAACCAGGAGATCTGTATTTAACCAGGAGATCTGTATTTAACCAGAAGATCTGTATTTAACCAGGAGATCTGTATTTAACTAGAAGATCTGTATTTAACCAGGAGATCTGTATTTAACTAGAAGATCTGTATTTAACCAGGAGATCTGTATTTAACCAGAAGATCTGTATTTAACCAGAAGATCTGTATTTAACCAGGAGATCTGTATTTAACCAGAAGATCTGTTTTTAACCAGATCTGTTTTTGACCAGGATATCTGTATTTTACGATAAAACCGATTTGTCTCCAAGGTGACAAAAAGAAGAATATGGCGTGATAAGGCCTCTACATATTAGATAAGCACGGTCGGTTATGGTGCTCGCGCGGCGGACAGTGTAACCCCAGAGAACCGGTGGCGGTTAGTTTGGGCTGACGTCATAGTGTCCTTGAGTATGACGCGTGACCCTAATTGCTTCAGATGGAATGAGACGGGCCTTTCGCATGTTATTCAGTGTGATAGCCAATAACAACCAACAAAAGACCTGCTTTAAAATGACCACGGCTCTTTACACGACAATAAACCAAACCAACAAATTTGATATTGAAGTGGGATTTGTCATTCCTGTCGAAATATATTTCGATTCTCATGCTTTTGAACAATGCAGATATCTGGCATAGGTATTACTATTAAAATTAACAGAACATTTTCTGACAATTAAAAATATCCCTGTCTAGTGTAAGATATTGCGTTAAATCGAAGTTACCCGGAAACCTGTTAATTTGGTTATAATTAATTAAGATAACGTGAAATAGAAATCTCTACCAGGGTAGTGTTACTCTCGACCGCGACGTATTATCAAAAATAAGATATAAAATATATTGTCAAACAGACTAATGACACTATCAAACCTGATTACGCCCCAGTACAGACAGTACTGATGGTTGTATGGCTGGAGGCCCACCGTACGTATTTTAATTAATTTCTCTATTGATGGTCTAACATTTCTGCCATCTGTTACGGTAGTGGTTTTATGGTTTATCACTTGCCGCCTGTTCAATTAAAAAAATTGCAGTCGTTTAAACTTTAAATAACATAGGAACCTTTAGGAAGGGGATGTAAAACACAATCTGGACTCTGTAAGAAGTGCCCAGTGCGAACATCCAGCATAGTAATTATAAACAAAACCAATTATCAAACTTGAATATTGAACTGTTCTTTCGTCTCTTAGGCTGTTTCTGATGTCATGAGGATGTTATGTTCTCTCTCCCTCTCTCTCTCTCTCTCTCTCAATCACCTCTCACTCTCTCCCTCTCTCTCTCTCTTTTTTCCTGTTTACGTGTGAATTCGCGTGACGTCATTCATTCATTCATTTCTTTATTCCTCCAAAATTGAAGAGTTACAAATGAGGATGATACATGTAATTACATATTATGACACAAAGTATTTAAAAATATAATGAAGAAAGAGAAAGATGCAGAGAAACGATAATGAAGTGATAATTACAAGGACATAAAATTAATGCTGACTAAAGACTAGTTAAATGTTAGTAAAGAGGCCTTTTCGGCAAAAATACAACAGTCTTTTGCAAATGAGGCAAGAAGACAATCGGTGTCCTGAAATAAGTCTGCTATGACAGCTGGTGGACTTCCAAGAATAGTGGCAATTTGAACCTCTCTACACGAGTTAACTAGTGTAACATAGACATTCACCGGGTAGTCGTTGACTATCTTGGTGATAAAGATGTCACGTAGATTTAATACTGTGGAACTACTGCAGTCAGTAGCTTGCACTTCTGTCTATAATACATACCAAAATAACTCGTTAAAAGCGTAATCTAAAAAACCACAAAAACTAGGTTATGAAATAAAGAACTATCGTGACAAGTGGGTTTTGAACATGTAATGTGTAGTAGTTAAGTCGACAAACTGTATACAATGTATATATGTAATACACACGTATACAAAGGCGAGTTTTAAAACTCCCCAATACAATACGTGTAAGTAACGCTGTCTTATCCGGGTGTCCTATGAATAGCTGTCTTGGGATTTTTACGTTCAACAGAGTTCGACTAAGCGGAAAACAAAACAAACAGATAGTGACACTATTTTCGTTTTGTGTTTAACATGAGAATCACTTGTAAGTTCGTATGAGTTGTGACAGTGACGTCGAAATGATATAAAAATACAAGCTGATACATTTCAATCCCGCTCTCCATACACCTCCTCAGGCTCCTCCCCATACCCTATCCACACCCGTCTCTGTGCCGTCCTGGCACATCTCCCCCCCCCCCCATCCATACTCGCGCATCTCCCTGCGACCCTTCCCACGCTCTCCCCACACCCATCCCGGCGCCGTCCTGGCGCATCTCCCCGCGCCCCACTACACCCCACACCCATCCGTCCTCGCGCATATCCGTGCACCCCAACACATCCCTCCCCTCATCCATCCTCGCGCTTCTCCCTGCCCCTCCATGACCCTTCCAACACATACGACCCTCCCCACGACCCTCAAAATGTTAATATGAAACTTAATAAAGAAATCAGTCATTCCGCTTTGCTGGTTTACCATCGGACATAATAGTAAACTTGCACAGAATATATATAATTTACTTACGGAACTGGAAAAAACCTCCGGACTTTTTGCGTTTTTTGGCATTGCGTGCACTCTGAGTATCTGACATGCGTAAAAACTCCAAACACATCTTAATATGTAAAGCACGTGCCTCGGTGATCGATACGAAATCAAATATAAAATATCAGTACGTAAGAGATACACAACATGGCAGCCGTCAATATACTATGTATGTTCACCGTGAACTCTGACCTTCCACTTTCCATACTGATCATATTCTAGAGCGGACAGGTGTGTACAGGTAAACATGAGTCGTTAATCACTCTACCGTGACGAAACGTTCAGTGTCTGCCGTGTGATTTTCTCTTCGGCTAAATTTATATTTATATCACAATGACAAATACTAGACATAAATAATCTATTTAAAAAGTTACTACAATAAGAGATATTATTTCGGATGACTAATACTTTCTGTTTTGTCAACGTACTTGTTTTCGTATGATCAACTTTTAGTGCTGTTTGGCACTTTTCCCATCTTTACAAAATAAACAAGATTATATTGTTCTAACAATGAACCGCTTGTTTCGCACTTCGGTGAGGAAAAATCGCAATAATGAATATTACACACTTATCTATAAATAAAATGCTTTAATAAGTAAATACATAAAATGCTTGAATAAATAAATAAATTCAAATTTAATACATCACTGTAAAAAATTATGGTAGCGTTTTAAAGTGTAGTCGTACTGCCATGATAATGGGAGAAAGAGGAGTCAGAACAGATAAGGAGTGTAGTTTAGTAATGCATTGAATTGTGAATTAGCATTCAGAAAGATCCCTATACATCAAAACTTTCGACGAAAGCGTAAAAAAGGAAATATAAAAAAAAGAGAAAAAATGAAAGAAAATTGAAATACATGTGAATGTAATATTCTGTTATCACACACGTTACATACATGTGAATGTAATATTCTGTTATCACACACGTTACATACATGTGAATGTAATATTCTGTTATCACATACATTACATACATGTGAATGTAATATTATGTTATCACACACATTACATACATGTGAATGTAATATTCTGTTATCACATACATTACATATATGTGTATGTAATATTCTGTTACCACACAGGCTTCGCCTCGGTCAATATCATTTTTCAGGTTCATATCACATCATATTCACCGAAGTCCATAATTGTATAATGTAATATTCCGTTATCACACACATTACATACATGTGAATGTAAAATTATGTTGTCACATACTTACATATATGTGAATATAAATTCCCTGTTATCAAATACATACTTCACCGGTTGTAAAGTTGTAAAGGAGATATTCTGGTTAACTAGACAATAGTTTTGAAAACGCGTTCTTATGACGACGAACTTGGAAAAATTATTAATCGCAAAATATATTAAGACCAGCACCATCGAATGATGTATCGGATACAGGGTTGCCCTTTTTATAGCCAGAGGAAGATAACATTCTTACCTTCCTATTGAATCAAATTTTGTTTGTGATTCTCGGTTACGAACAGCTTCACGTGCTAATTGATGGATGTACTCTATGTCATGTTTTATGTAAGCCATGTGTTAAAGAGCCAAACCCACTCCTCGACCGATATTATTTTACATAAAAAAAGTTCATTATTTTCTATTTTTCGGGTAGCAAAAATTCTGACTAACCCTGTAATACCGTAATTTTAAAGTAAATCGCTACCAATCTAACGTGATAAATAGTTTTAAAAAAGAATTCGAAACGACTCAGTGCTAATTCATAATTATGCGGGAAGTCCTGACCTCTGACGCATGCGCAAAGAACTGTAAATATCCCTGCTCTCTCGTGTAGTATCACTCTAAAATCATATTCATAAATACTTTTCTCATCAAATATTCGTTTAAGGTTGATCCATTTCGCGATGTTCTATATGTTCGTTACCGTATCGTAGCCCCCATTTGCAATTTATCGTAGTTTTTCTCGTAATCTGCACGTTTTTGTATCATATCTAAGCATTGAAAGATGTGATCAATACATACGTTAGATGATTTCCATACAGGATATATAGAGTATTGATTGCATTTATCGGTAAAATCTCTTTACAAGCGATGTCACATGGACGTACTACTCACCTCTTTCTCCATTTTTGTTTTGGTTCTGACCGCGTCTGAACGTATCACGTGACTTTTCCTCACCAATATCCATATCATAGTGTTGATTAATGAGGCTAATTCCGGCACCGATATCTCCGTTACCCTTTTCAATTTCAAGTTCGAAACTTTATACAAGTCTTTATTAATATATTATCTATTAGTATACAACAACATTTCCAGTCATTAAAATATGAAAAACATCTAGAGTGGGTCTGGCTCTTTAACCTCTATTGAACATCCTCGATACTCGAGGGGTTACGATCACTTTCGCTCTCTGCACTCCTGGAACACAACGAAGCAAAATTGAAGATACAAGCGGAGTAATTTGATTGGTTCCAGAAGAAAAAATACTGACCAATCACAGGCTGAAATGTTCCTTCTGAAGATTATAAAGGAGCGACACCTAACTTCAAAGCCATTACAATATACCCTTATGCGACCCCGAGATTCGTTTGATGTGTATCAAAGGATCAAACTAGTCTCTTCGTCTTGTCCACAAGGTGTTGCACATGGGACCTTCAATTTTGCCATGACATGTTCCAGAGGTGAAATTGTACATAGCGCACAGAATGAAAAACCCAGTAGTCACGAATAGTAGACACAGAAGAGATCTGTTGGTGGTTGTTGGCAAAACGTAGTATTTCTTATGAAACGCAACCAAATTGTTGTTAAAGCAAAGAAATATTTTGAGAGAAAAAAGGACACTTATGACGAAAATGGTGAATTGATAACTTGCAATAAATTCTTTTGTGGGCTTTGACTTCAAAAAACTAGTTTTTACCTCATTACCACGACATGGATTTTGAGTAGTTTCTAGACACGTGGCTTTAAACCACTGGTACAGAAAATTTCGGAAATTTCTGCATTTTAGATACAAATCTTATCCTGTATCACGCATGACATATCTCGTTTGTTCCCAATTCATAGTTTAAATATTTTTTTTTCACTTGCTGTGACCATCCTTTATCACAGATATTCAAATACATGTAAATAACGCCTAATGCTTGCACATGATTAATCAACATCTACGTGTGTTATCAACAATTTATTATTATGCATTTTTTCTTTTTCTTTCTGTTTTGGAGCTTAACGTCCTTGTTCCGGTTATAACCGAGCCAAGGACACTTATGCACTTTTCTTGAGAAAGGATTTCTTTTTATAACAAACGAGAACAATGTCTCGCTCTGGTTGGTCCGACACTTGTAAGTGACTAACTGTAGTTCAGACTAACGATATTTATCATCAAATTAAAAGCGAAAATACGAAAATAAATTATCCCCCCTCCCTAAAAAATCACATCGGAAAAGAAGAATGATATAGTTGTTTGTTTTTTACCTTTAAACATGGTATTCCGTTCAGTTCAGTTTCTCTTCCGTGTGTCTAAATACACTACCACCTTCTTTGACGTTCAGTTCTCTCTCCACTGTGTCTAGAAACACTACCACCTTCTTTGACGTTCAGTTCTCTTCCGTGTGTCTAGAAACACTACAACTTCCTTTGACGTTTAATTTTCTCTCCTCTGTGTCTAGAAACACTACAACTTTCTTCAACGTTAAGTTCTCTCTCCACTGTGTCTAGAAACACTACCGCTTTCTTTGACGTTCAGTTCTCTTCCGTGTGTCTAAATACACTACCACCTTCTTCAACGTTAAGTTCTCTCTCCACTGTGTCTAGATAAACTACCACCTTCTTCAACGTTTAGTTCTCTCTCCACTGTGTCTAGAAGCACTACCACCTTCTCCGAAGTTCAGTTCTCTCTCCACTGTGTCTAGAAACACTACCAACTTTCTTCAACGTTAAGTTCTCTCTCCACTGTGTCTAGAAACACTACAATTTTCTTCGACGTTCAATTTTGTATCCACATTTTTAGAGACCCTCTTGTACATTCAATTTTTTCAACCGGTTATGTATCTAGCTTCTATGTAGCACAAACTACTTTTCAACAACAAATAGGAAAGCTGTAGACTGAAATTCAGCAGAGACACATATCGGCAGACAAGAGAATTATAGATATTCTTTGTTAACAGACATAATTATAATTACTAAATTTTGTATAAATAACAATTTTGGTGTAATTCTTATTGAATTCATAAATGTAATACATAAAAGAAAATGAAATGCATCGACCTACTACCATGGCGCATAAACATGCAACGTTGCATATATTTCACCTTACTGAACACAAGTACACTGTACACATTACAAGTAAACATTTCCAGACACCTTACTGAACACCAGTACACTGTACACATTACAAGTACACATTTTCAGACACCTTACTGAACACCAGTACACTGTACACATTATAAGTATACATTTCCAGACACCTTACTGAACACAAGTACACTGTACACATTCACAATACACATTTCCAGACACTTTACTGAACACAAGTACACTGTACATATTACAAGTACACATTTTCAGGCACCTTACTGAACACCATTACACTGTACACATACACAGTACCCATTTTGATATACCCAACCTAACCCCAATACACTGAATACATTA
The DNA here is from genome assembly GCF_031769215.1 of Ylistrum balloti. Classification (NCBI taxonomy): domain Eukaryota; kingdom Metazoa; phylum Mollusca; class Bivalvia; order Pectinida; family Pectinidae; genus Ylistrum; species Ylistrum balloti. The sequence continues at coordinate 52,140 of NW_026782018.1, read as the reverse complement.
CAAATACAGCGAGATTTTACATTATTGCTAGATAATCATATATATTATATATATATATATTATGCCAGTTCACTTGACCATACGAAGACTACTCACATCATATATTTAGTTTAAACAATTTCTAACTCAATATTTTAACATTATGAATCTGATAAAGTTTACTACCACAGGTTATATGGTAAAACCGTAGAGTAAAACAAGTTAATCGTTATCATTGGACTGTGAATGCATGTTAGGCCTTTGAAGAATTTTGTTAAGGACGTACAATATCACGAACATTTTTAAACTGAAAGATAGAATGAAAGATTGCTTAAAAATTATTCATATGGCGCCATCGAAGAAAAGAACGATCTTCGCGTGATATAGTCTAGTCGCTAATCCTCATTACTTGCCATAGCTGAGTGAGCAATCTGTCCACGTCGACAACATTTCCAGACACCTTACTGAACACCAAAACACTGAATACATTACAAGTACACATGTCTCAGATACCTTATTTAACCCCAATACACTGAATACATTACAAGTACAGCGATATTTTACATTATTGCTAGATAACAGTTCAACCATAGTAAAAGTGTTTAAAAACAACTGATGTATTTATTCTATCTTTGACGCAGATTCGACACGAAGCCCAAGACCTCACAGCCTTAATTTGAAGTGCATAATAAGTAAGTATCAAATAATGATAACATTGTCTTTTCAGTCAAGATAAACTGTATTGCCTTACGGCTGAGAAAGTAATAAACCTTTCGACCTTTTGTAGCTAAATCAGCATGTGCTACTGTAAATTTACTCTTATAATTATGTATCATTTCGATCAAATTTTCACTGTTGGTTTGTTAACAATTGCTTACTTTTCTAAAATCAACTATTTTTTTTCATTCACGGTCAAATTCCATCGATTATATCATCCCTCAATAATTGTCCAACAACAGATAGGCTTCAAAATGTATGCCCTTACCGCCACTAACGAATGACGAAACAGCAGTATGATGTAGCATCACTAACGAGTCCTAGAAGGACGAAACAGCTGTACGATGTAGCATCACTGACGAGTCCTAGAAGGACGAAACAGCTGTATGATGTAGCATCACTGACGAGTCTTAGAAGGACGAAACAACTGTATGAAGTAGCACCACTGACGAGTCCTAGAAGGACGAAACAGCAGTATGATGTAGCATCACTAACGAGTCCTAGAAGGACGAAACAGCTGTATGATGTAACATCACTGACGAATCCTAGAAGAACGAAATAGCTGTATGATGTAGCATAACTAACGCGTCCTAGAAGATCTAAACAGCTGTACGATGCAGTTTGACTTTATCTTACACTAAAGCATGAAAAGGTGCTATCCACTTCCGAAACAGCAGTATGCTGGTGGAGGTGCAGTTTAATTTTTATTGTTCACCTATACTTGCCTATTTTAAAATCATATGATGAAAATTACAAAATTTATTTAACTATGTATCTCACTCTTTATTTTCTTTTGATACTTTTGATTTTCCTTAAAGGGGATAAACACAGCAGTTGCGTTTAATTAATTGGCTTTTGTAAAATCATTAACACATATAGAAACATTATTGGTGATAGTGATTCTCCTTGTAATAAGCCGACCTAAAATTGGAACACTGGAGACAATTTACCATCAGTCTATCAATAATCAATTGATGTAAAGCACTGTCTTTACACAACTTACACGATAAACGAAAATTATTAAGAAGAAGAAGACGGTGATATCGTAATATATTGTTACATATGAATGTGTAGGCGTGTGTCATGTTAAAACCTTGCAAAGTTACAACAAATTCTAAAAAAGCACACTTCAGTGAAGTCATGAATAAGGCAATCCAAAATGTGGTAAAATTGAACGCTCGAAAAACAAAATCGGTTCCAGCCAAGAAAAGCTACGGTTGAAACTTCAAAATGAGCGCGTGACACAAGTAGTGCGTCCGAGACCCGAAAAATGAGGGCTTGAACGGCGAGCTGAGTACATAAACGATTAATGTGTGGTATAAGCTGCAAACTCAAAGAATAAGCGTTCATTTCTTTGAGTAAACTACACACTGTAACTTTGCACTCCAAACTCTCTGAGTAAATGGCACGTTAGGAAACTAAAGTGAAAAGACTTAATAGTCCATTATGAACATTTATTTCATATTAGTTTTTTTAACGTGAATGACTCACTAATGATAATATAAAAATATAGAAGCTTCGTCGAAAGCATATTTATTATTGTATATTTTCAGAAATGATAGAAAATATGTGTATTTTTTTTCTTTAAGAAATTATTATTATGTTAAATATTTATTTCATTACAGGAAAAATCTACCACGATGATGAAGTTTCCGATTGATTTCAAGACTTGTTTCTGCTCTCTCCTACTGGTCGGATTCTTGTTAAATTCTGTGATTTGGTATGGATGGTTGCTGGATTTATTTGTAACCAAGGACCCCAAACATTATTCAACAAAATTGAAATCAGACGTACACTATGGAGTTCCTAAAAATAACGATTACCATACGGGGGCATGTCAAATTCCGCACCTCGATCCTTTTGAACTTACAATTAAAAAATTCATAAAAGTCAAAAAACATTATCAATGTAAAAGATGGGATATTATTGCGTACCAGAAACATTTGCAAATAGTAGTCAATAAAACTGCTGTCGAGAGGCACTATAAAACATTTTCAAAATGTGTTTATCAACCATACGTGAAAGCGATAGGTACCGACAAACGAAGCATGTTTTTGAAAAACAAATTTCTTTATTTTACCGAATTTCTCAATGTCACCGACGAATTTTGTTTGGTTCGTTGTTTCGGTACAAATAACACGCTTCTTACAGAGCAACATTTTGCTTTTGTTGTCAGAAACGAAACTTTAGTTAATTCAAGAAATCAAGTTAGATCTACAATGCAAGATACCGGTACGATGGCGAGAAGACCTATGAATGTGGTTATGATAGGACTAGAGTCGACTTCTCATATGAACTTTATCCGCCATATGAATTTCACTCGGAGTTTCCTTACAAAGACCATGGATTCCGTTGATCTTTTAGGGTATAACAAAGCGGGACTGAATACATTTCCGAACATACTTCTTATGCTATTGGGTATTACAAAAGAGGAACTGAACGGTACCAAAGGGTTTTTTGATAATTATCCTTTTATCTGGAAGGATTTCATGAAAGCTGGTTATGTTACCTTCATGGGTGAGGATTCCTCAAATATTGCTATCTTCCACTATCTAAAAAAGGGTTTCCATTCCGCCCCTGTAGATTATTATTTGCGACCGTTTATGATGGGACTAGAAACTTCTAGGATGAGAAATGGACTCTGCTCAGGAAACTCGTTGATTCTACAGTCGATATTTGACAAATTGACAGCTTTTATCACAACATACCAACATATTCCCCATTTTACATTTACATTTGTAACCAACCCTTCACACGATAACCCCAACGGAGTAGGTGTGGTTGACCTTCCACTGACCAGGACATTGACTGATTTAAACGCACGTGGTCTACTTGAAAATACCGTGCTATTAATATTTGGTGACCATGGCAGCAGATACGGACAGATTAGGAATACGTATCAGGGTCGCTTGGAGGAACATTTGCCTGCATTTTATGTTTCTCTACCCCGTTGGTTTCGTAGAGAACATCGTAATTTATACGAAAATCTAAAAGAAAATAGAAACAAACTTACAAGCAATGTAGATGTGTTTGCCACGTTACAGGACGTCCTTGAGCTTGGCAAAGGTCACATGACCCCAAGAGCTGCTGGTAAATATGGAACCAGCCTCCTTCGGATTATCAGTACAAACCGGACTTGTGACGATCTGAAAATACCCATGGACTTCTGCATATGTAAATCTATTCCCGAGTCGTATTCTACTAACGCTAGCATAGTTCATGAAATTTCGCAATGGATTGTAAAAAACATTCACTTGATTCTTAAGGACGTGCATCGTATATGTTCAGATTTGAAACTGAATAACATTCATAATGGGTGGAGATCAATGTTCAAACCTCATAACACAGGTAAAGTTAATACCGAGGGAGAATATGTGATTCAATTCAATGTCGTACCAAGTTTTGCCGAATTCGAAGCAACAGTTCGGTACAATGAAAAACAATTCCTTCTTCTTGGAGACATATTACGATTGAATAAATACAGCGGGCAATCTGATTGTGTTTTACATCATAAGAATGCATCGGTTTTAGAAAGATATTGCTATTGTAAATAAGATTTTTTGCACAAATGCAATCGGCTTCAGGAAACGAGATTTAGTGGTGGACATTGGCCTACAAAGAAGCCATACATCGAAAGAGAACTACAATTTACTATTATTTAAAATTATATTAACCTCGGCTTCGTCTCGGTCACTATCATTTTTTCAGGTTCATATCACATCATATTCACCAGCACCGAAGTCCATAATTGTATATTATTTATAAGACTGGTGACGTCTCGACATTGTTTTATTTTTTCATCTGAACAAAATAGATTCTTCAAACATAGATAGAATCAAGAAGCAGCTGTAGAAATGTCGCCTTCAACAATTGACGAGTACGTATGTTTACAGAAGACAACTTACATGGAGCTATAGTGAAAATTCTTAAATTAATATACTTCCGAGGCAGCACCAGTTGGACGTTTGCATTTTTCCTATTCTCAACTAATGGTTCTGTGTTGCATTATTTACCTGTACCTTGTAAACTCATATGAACTTTAGAACTGAAAGTGAATCGTTATAAGATACAATTCTTAAACGTCATTATCAACACAAAATTCAAAAATTGGTATTCGATATATCTTCATTGACGTAATGGTAATATGACGTCATCAATACACGTGTAACGTCAGTATTAATTTCAAGTAAGAAGATGTAGTCGTGCCTTATCTTGTATATGATACAATTCTGAATAAATATGAGCTGCTGGGGAAAACCCCTTTTTGAATATGAAATACATATTCGGAATATAGATTTCCATCATGTTGCCTAGAATAACTAGATTCAGTGCCGTCAAAGCGGTTATCACGAAAGAAAAAACTAAGACCGTCTTTTAAGTAGTCACCGGGCTCACAATATCTTCAATTCAGAAAATTACCGGATAATCGAAATATGTCACAGAATTATCACCGTCGTACTCTCCACTTCAATTTTCGATGAAAAATATTACCTAGTCGTTATGATAAATTTTTCCAGTGTCAATTTCGTTCATATGTTTCATCCGGTAACACGATCGTCCTTTTTTAAACATTGTCGCCACCTTTGGGCTAGCGCCACATTTTTTGGGTAAATCAGGGATAAGTTAATTAAACATATTCTATAAAAATGTATTACATAACTATTAATTTAGAATAATTATCAGAAACAAACAAAAATCGTACATTCTCAAATAAACATCTTTCATCTTGCTTAACAAAGGCCATAAATAAACTTCTGTTGTCAGGAATGTAAAAGGATGTGTAAATCAATAGCGTTCTGAAGAGTACCGAGTTATATATATATATATATATATACAGTTAAATATAATAAGGAAAGCACGTGTAGGCTTCTTTATTTAGCATGGCTCTTTTGTTGTACAAATCTGTTGTTTTACATAAAAAAAGTACTTAGTACAAGTTTCAAAAGAATGAATTAAGATATACAAAGAATTTTTTTTAGTACAAGTTTCACAAGAATGTCATGTTTACAGAATGGGTTTATCAGAACTTGATCTTTACATAATTTTCTGTTATACATATAATAAGATCTTACCCACGCTGAAAGTTATTAGTTTTGTCTAGTAAGAACGTATACATAGTGTATGTAAATTTATTTACTCCATGGTCATTTGTAGAAAACGCCTATTAGTCCAGGTTTACTGTTTTCCTGTTTAGCTGTGCCTTTACCTAGTTGGTTGATTTTCTTACAGTCGTGTTAGGTATTAAGAGTCAATTAACGACAGTACAGGAAGATATGAGTTTGTCAGATCAATGTAAACTAGTTTGTGTTAATTGTATGAGCAATAGTTATAACCTGTGCAATTAGTTCGTAGATGGACATCAAACTGACCGATTAGAATGCAAAGATAATTTTTTCTGTCTGTTTAGGAATCGTTATTATCCCCAACTGTTCACTCAGAGCTAGGACAAGAAAATCTACAACGAAATCTTAAACAGCTATCCATTTTATGTTACATGTAAGCAACTTTGTAGCGTATGATGATATTTGCTTTGTATTGTCAAATTATTTTGAGTTTACTCACATATATTGTATTTTTTAACCTTTGACCTTAATCGTAATTTTGTGTATGATTTGTTTTAGATTGTAAATATTTTATTGTGTATGTACTTATGTCGCTGTCCTCCATACAAATTGTTGATTCTGAAATATGCAAACATCCTCTTTGTCTTCATAACAATAATTTTATACATTATGCTATAGTGGTTCATCGCAAAAGAGATTATTTTTCCACTGTGGTAAAATTTAACCGATATTTCACAAATATTGTTTAAAACGCACATAATTAGTGTGATGTAACCTTAATGAATCATATGTGGCTAGAGTTATCTCCCTTCTTGCATTTCCACTTCAAATCAGAATACATTTAATGACCGCACACAGTTTACAAAGCAAACCAGTCTATACAAAAACCATGTTCTGTTGATTTTTTTAGCTTTTATTTCCTTGCCCGCTTGATTTACACTTGCATTGAAAATTGAAGTGATTCCTGGAATAAATCTAGAACTAGCCTCTTGTATCAGTCTTAGCTGATAGATTAGACTTGTATTTTGTTAGAACGTACAAGTGTTAATGTCAATGTTTACATTAATATCAGGCCAAGAATGTTTGGTCTGACCTGAAGTGATCATCACAAACCGAAAGTAACAATTCTAAAGTGAAAGTAGGAGTTTCTAGTAGGAATAACTGTTTATCTAAACTTATCTTTGTACACAGCATCATTCTATCCATTCTTCATTCTTTTTCTGTGTCAATTAGTTACAAGTATTTTTCATGTCGATGTTTAGTTCTTTTTTTGTTTGTTGTTTCTTGTTTGATTCTGTAATCATAATGACGACTGTCTGTAAGATGATGTTCTGTTTATTGTGTCCAATCTAAAAGTGAAGTACAACATCATTTCATGAATGTACATACAAATTATAATTTGATTACACAAGATTATTTCCTTCAACATGAGGAACAAAATTACTTACAGGTTCCAATAATACAAAACAATGATGTAGAGCATGACATAGGGAACCAATAGCACAGTCGCTCTATACATGACATAGGGAATTAATAGTAGAGTCACACCATACATGACATAGCGAATCAATAGTAGAGTCACACTATACATGACACGACATAGGGAATCAATAGTAGAGTAACACGTCACAATATACATGCCATTACATTGTGAATCTGAAGTAGAGTCACATTATATATGACATGACATAGGGAATCAATAGTAGTGTCACACTATACATAACAAAACATAGGGAATCTGTAGTAGTCACACTATACTTGACATGACATAGGAAATCAATAGTATAGTCACACTATACTTGAGCATACTTTATATATACAGAAATACAAACATATCGAAAACCATTGAAATGATAAAATCAATATATTCTATATTATTATCTTTACTTGAAATTATTATTATCCAACATCACAATTAGTTATAATGAATATTTCTATCAGATTTTTTTATATGTTCTATTTATAAATTCCATGAACACCTTCGGTGCATAACTTCCGGTTTGGATGAACATCATTTCTTGGTATATCTTAGAAATAAATCATTATGTCAGTGCTGATCAAAGAAACACGCTTTTAGATATTGAAATATGAATTTATAAACAATCAGGTCATATTTGACGTATGCAATCAATGCTATAATAATCAATGATCAGGAGATTGTAATGTATCAACAACTTGCACTATGAAACGTCAAAATAGACAGATAGTTTCTAGTCAAATGGGTGTGATCTTCACCGAATTAGCGAGATCACTATAACTGTAAATGACGATTAAACATGCTATGAGCATGGACCAAATAATACAATTTTGACAATATTTCATACGAAAACTCTAAAAACAACTTTGAAAGTTTAAACAAAATTATAATGAAGACAGCTTGTAAGATGATGTTCTGTTTACTGTGTCCAATTCAAAATTGAAGTATTTTTGCTAGGAATTACCTTAAACCTAGCTTCTCCAAATGTGAGAATTACCTCTTAAAATCTGATTGGTCAGTTCCAAGAAACAACTAACTTTTCTTCAGTTATGCTAATGAGAAGGGTCCTGAACCTGGGTTCGGACGTTGGTTGGACGCTAGTGATAATCCTTACCCAATTACTCAGGTAGTTGCTACTGTACTAACCGCACTCATGGCAGAAAATTCACAGCGTTGTTATAATCCGTTGGAATGGAGAACAACTTCCGGATACAGGTTCAATACATCGATAACAATACTATAGGATATCATAGGAATTCTTATAAACAAAATACAAGAATTGTTAAGTTTATGATTAATTTCTAATAAAAAATGTCGATTATAACATATCATAAAAAATCTTTAAATTCGAAGATAAATTTGGATTTAAAATTTTACAAAGAAATATATAACAAATTAACACAAAGGAAATAATACAAATATAAAGAAATTTAAAAAAATGAATTTAGGTTTCTCAAAGAAAAGCATCAGAAAACACTAATTTACTTGAAGAAATATTCCTGTCAGTTCTTAGATTTGATTCATATCTATCATGCATTTATCAGTAACCATCGATTCTATATCAGTTATAAGTACCATGTTTATGTCGGTTGTTCAGTGATATTTCTAAGCAGTGTTTACTTTTCACAAGCTAAGCAGAATTAGACTAAATTATTCCCCTGATTCCGAAAGTTTTAACAAACCTTAAGTATTTCAATACATGTTTTTTACAGTAAACCAATTTTCTATAATTATAGCTCTTTATTGATTAGATATCGATGGTATCTCTACGTCAGTATCAATTATCATGTGTTTTATTTTGGAAATGTAATGTTGTATTGTACATACAGTTAATAAGTTGTAACATGTAAGTTGTCACTCATTCACAGCTTGGATATGAAATAAACAACAACGAAACCTTAAAACAGATGTCCATTTTATGTTACAGATTAAAACATGAGAGATCAATGAAAATATACATCTGTTATGAAAAATGATCAGAACTTGAAATCTGAAGAAATTCGGAAACGAAATTCGTTAGGATTTCCTTCTGTTTTATCATATCTTATCTTTTTCTGATGATCTTGCAATGGTGTGCTGCTCAACGGACACCCTTGTACAGTATGGTGAAACATGATTCTTATCTTTTTAGAGCTTTGCCAGCGAAGCTTTTTAAAAGCTAGAGTTTGGAAATTAAGTCTGGAGAGAGTTATATTATTTCCCTTCTCCATGCATATCGCCTTTAATATTTAATGGTCCAAAAGCGGGAAGTAATGGACATTGGAGAAGTATTCTCGCTCAACTAGACACTTGAAAACTTACAAAAACGATAAGCTGCTGCGTTAACGAGACAAGTAGAGAAACAATGAGGAAATATATATATCTAAACTCAATTCATTCGACGAAAATTTGCTTATATAGGCAAATTTACACATGAGTAAATTTACACGCATAAGTAAAAGTTAATTTGCTATGCGTTCATAAGAGATTTATGTACCGTCAGTAAATCCCCAAATTGCCATTTGAAATAAGGAGATGGACCGATTCAGACTGGTGAATTTTCACAGAAAAAGGGTATTCCCTTGCTATTTGGGAACAGGACTAGCTATCGGATGCTCCCGAATCAAGGAAACTAGAAGGAAAGTCCGATCTACTGAATGGTACGACAGAACCGTACTTAATGACGAAGATTGGTATGAGTATTTTCGAATGAAAAAGGAAACGTTCTTAAAATTTTGTGAAAAATTGGAAAATGCTTTGACCCCGGCACGCATATTCCCATCATAGCTCCTAAGCATTCCAACGAAGACTACTTGAACTGGAAAGGGTTTTACTCCTTGATTTTGCAGGGTGTTTGCGAACACAGCTATAGCTTTAGCGACAAAAAAATATAGGGTTGCCAGGAAGGGTCAACGATGCAAATTCGAAAATTTATCTCAAATGAGAATATGGCTCTTTGTTTACAAATAAGCGAAAGCCATTTGGGGAAAGTACTATTCCAGTAGTTCATCTTGGCGACCCAGCGTATCCTTTGAAGACTTGGCTTTTGAAGCCATACACCAACAGATCTACCCTTACAGAAACTCAGTCGACTTTCAACTATCGTTTAAGTAAAGCACAAATGACCATTGAAAATTCGTTTGGTCGTTTGAAAGGCGTCATGTCTACAAATTTATATTTTCCCGCCAAAGCACACACAAGCATAACAACGCTTAAAATAGAGACTGATGCAATACACATCACAGAATACTTACATAAGTACATTTGCTGCGTGTTCATCAGACAAAATTTACACACGGGAGCAAATAATTTGCGACAACATGTATGTAAAAGTTAATTTGCACCTAGTCCTGACCAAGTGCAAATTTACTCAACTGTGCAGAATTTGTATATGAGCAATTCAGTTCATACGACAAAAATTGCACATGTAAGTAAAGATTCTTGTTGTTTTGGAGTCTTGTTTACTGGTGCACTGTTGTTGTTGTTAGATTGCTTTTTATTTAGTCTTACATCCGTTCGTCCAATGTTGAATAAACTGCTCTGTATATAGATTTATTGAGAGCTGTTTATCCCCATTGCCCTACCTAACAGGGTTCCAGAAGCTACAACCCAGTGTACAAAGCATGAATCTAGATGATCACCAGTCCATGACCGTTGCATCCTTATGTTCCTGTTTATGTGTAACCTATACTGGACGTTGAGCCTGGTAGTTGTGTAGTGTGTATGTGCTGTGTATTTGTATTACAAGAGTTATCTCCCTTGTGATGTATGTTTTATATGTGGTCTATGTAGTCTGTTTGTGTAAGGTATTTTAGTATCAATTTGTTGATATCTGTTCTTCTGGACTAGGTTGTAGTAGTGTATGTATGTTGTTTGGGGATATATCTATTTTTTTCAGTACTCCTTGTTATGATATGTCTGACCGAATTATTAAACAAACCTAAAACAAACTGCTTTAGATATCTATACTTAAAAATCTTTCTATAAACCCGTTTCTGTTTTAGATATATATCTTTACGTGTAATAAATACCTCGTTGCATGTTTATCCGCCATGGTAGTAGGTCGGTGCATTTCATCCCTTTTTATGCATTACATTTATGAATTCAATAATAATTACACCGAAATTGTTATTTATACAAAATTTCGTAATTATAATTATGTCTGTTAACATAGAACATCTATAATTTTCTTGTCTGCCTATATGTGTCTTTGAAGTGATTCCCTGCCATAGCGTGACATGTTTCTTTAGCTTAATGTTTCCTCCTTGTTGGTAAAGATGATTTTCAGTCTACATCTTTCCTATTTGTTGTTGAAAAGCTAGATGTATAACCGGTTAAAAAATTGAATGTACTAGAGGGTCTCTGAAAAAGTGGATACATTCACAGTAAACATTTCCAGACACCTTACTGAACACCAGTACACTGTAAACATTCACAGTAAACATTTCCAGACACCTTTTACTGTACACTGTACACATTCACAGTAATTATTTCCGGACACCTTACCGAATACCAGTACACTGTAAACATCCATAGGAAACATTTACAGACACCTTACTGAACACCGGTACATATTACACATTCACAATAGACATTTCCAGACACCATATTGAACACCAGTACACTGTACACATTCACAGTAAACATTTCCAGACACCATACTGTATACCAGTACTCTAAACACATTCATGATAAACATTTCCAGACACCTTACTGAACACCCGTACACTGAAACCATTCACAGTAGACATTTCCAGACACCTTAGTGAACACAAGTACACTGTACACATTCACAGTAAACATTTCCAGACACCATACTTATACCAGTACTCTAAACACATTCATGATAAACATTTCCAGACACCTTACTGAACACAAGTACACTGTATACATGAAAAGTAAACATTTCCATACACCTTACTGAACACCAGTACACTGTACACATTCACGGTAAACATTTCCAGACATCTTACTGAACACCAGTACACTGTACACATTCACAGTACACATTTCCAGACACCATACTGAACAGCAATACACTGTACACATTCACAGTACACATTTACATAAGGTAACCCCGATACACTGAGTACATTACACGTACACATGTCTCAGCCGCCTGAATCACCCCCAATACACTGAATACATTACAAGTGAAAAGTCTGATCAATAATTCTTAATTCTGAACATGTTGGACTTGAGATTATAAAATGAGTTTCATCTTCTGTGAAACAGTGTACATAATATTTAAGATACATTAATGCCCTGGTATCTTACTGTCACTAAGCTACCTGACAAAGACGAGGCGACATAAGGCAGTCATCTTAGCGTCACTAAGCTACCTGACAAAGACGAGGCGACCTTAAGATTGACTTTAAGATGCCCAACTGATTTAAACTGACGACCCTGTCTATGTATGCAGTCTATTTTAATGTAAATTACTATTTTAAATGACGTTTCTTATTCCCGACAGGTGTTGCATTCAGTTTTAGTCTGTACTTACATAATATCTGAAAACATTTAAGCCCAGATCGCATTTCCACTGACGCCTTGATCTGATAGTTAACTACTACGGAGGTGTAAAAGGAAATTAATTAGTTGGACGCAACAGTGAGATATGTAATTACCAGAAGAAACAAAATTTGACACATTCAATCGGAATAGCGAGACAATTGTAAGGTACGTGATATCTAAGATCTAAGATAATAATTTGTAATCGTAATGGTTCCTTGTCTGTGATCTGTTTGTATTCATTGTGTCGGGTAACGTTGTGGTAGGGACATATTTGAGGACTGCTGATAGGTTCCTTTATATTTAAACATTAAGGAAAGTGTCCGTTTCGCTTACAAACACTCTGCTGCTGATTTTAAAGAGACTACTTAAAACAGCTGTAGGTATAAAATTAGTTTTGTATATAAATGTAGATTTTATTTTTAGCAAGGAAATATCGAATGCACGTGCGACTTGCGTCAGGTATTTGTTCAGAATATGTGAATGAGAACAGTATAAGATTATTTCAATGTGCCCGTCGAAAGGCGGCACGTGTAATAAAAGCGGACGGGCGGGCACACGCGGTGTCCGCTCGATAACTTGAGTTTTTTTCAACCGATCACCATCAAACTTCATAGCAAATATAATTACCATGATAGCTCAGATCAGCTCGATCACTGTATTTAGATTAATTCATGGCATTATGAATAAGGGATCAACTTCAAATATCATCAGAAGGTTCATTATTATGGAAGTTCGGACAAGCAAATCTCCCAAGAAGGTTTATTATCATGATAGTTCGGACAAGCAAATGGAAGCAGCATATCCATCCCACACTGGAATTTCTTGTGGTAGAAATGAATATCTTATTTAATAATCAAATATCTCTAACCATCGATTTCGTTAAAATATCGTCCAGCAGAAGGGAGACAGAGGTGTTGCAGTTAACCTATCACATTTGTAGGGCCAAGGATTTTATCTCATAAAACCTTTCTTCCTGACACTTTTAACCGATAAAGTGTAGATATGAGTTACCTAAGAGCTGAAAACTTAATTGAAACATTTTCGGCCCACCATATTCAAATGTCCTTTCATTCGGTTGTTTTGAACGGTTAATCCTGAATTGTTTCGATACTTTTTGAGAAACATACAAAATGACATGATCATTGCTTTTTATGTTGCTCGGCTGAAGATATATTCATTGACATTGTGTCCTTGTCCTTTCTAATTCGATCATTTTTTTTTTTTAATGATCGATTATTTATTTTCCCACACTTCTGATTTTGGCAGAGTATCCCGGATACTGTACCATTAATTGTAAAAAGTACAAAGTTGACTTCAGAATGTTCTTTTTTATTACCGAGTATTTACTTTAACGTTAGGTATATGGAAGTCGTATTTATCCTGACGTACTTTCTCAATGTTTGTCTAAACAGCTTTATTGTAAAATCCATTTAGTTTACTTCTATAATGTCAATAGAGATCAACAATCTGCCATTACAGAAATAATTTCTGAGAAAAAAAGCTAAGTAACATATTTACGTAATTAAAGTTACTCTTAGACAGGGCAAATAGATTGTGAGTCTAGTTTGACAATATCGGTAGAGAATATTTGACGAGATTTTAAGCTGACAAATCGTCAGAAGAGAGGGGGAAGGATCTTGATTTAAACAACTAAAGAATGATATAGGAGGCCATATATTTGTGATAAAAGTTGATTAAAACACAAAGTGTTCTCATAAAATAAGACTTGCCATTGATTGCGATCTATAGTCCTCTCTACACGACGACACTAGGGATAAAGACAAACTGGCACAGACCGTGTTTTTGTGTTATGAGAATAAGTTATATAACATTAAGTATTTAGAAATATGAAATTATGTTTTGTAAATAGCTGAAACACAAATGAATTTTGTCAGTTATCTGTCAATGTGAGAACATTTTGAATTTTACGTCATTGGTTTACGTGGGAATATTACGACGTTTTCTTATGACGTTACTCTCATAAACACATGACGTAACAAGCAATGCCTTCGCGCAAGAGCACATAACTTTGTTTTACGAAAAAGCTGAATTAAGTGAACTACTATTGCACAAATATAGATTTTTCTTGATTTATTTTCAATGTCATACATACAGTTTTGAATTTCTTATGCCTATCTATGTTACCAAATGATTTTACGATGGTAACAAACTCATACTGCACCGATTTTGATGCATGAAATCATATATCTGATCAGTTTACTTACTTTAATCCGCGACACTATTTGCTTTTTTAATAAAAGCTTTATTCCTCAAACAATTAATATTCAAAATAAAAAAGTCTTGAATAACAGAATCTTAATAAAAATATGTGAACAGATTTACGGACAACATAAAATAACAAAACTAATCCGTGTGTAGGAATGAATATATATATATATATAAATATGTTCAAAATGTACTGACTGATTGATATTTTATGTTTTGTGTATTTTTTGCGGTCGTCAAGATTCCTGATGTTGTAGGTGAAATAAGATATTCGCTGTAAACTATGTTGTATTTTGTGTAAATGCGGCCTACCTTGTTTACGCTACACTATTGTTTATTTATGAAGAATGTTTATGGGTGTTTTAAGGCTCCCACGGGATACGATCAATTCTGATTAAATATTGAATTATTTTCAGAGTAGGAGGTGCAAGAAAATCTATGTTACCAGTAACTGAGCGAGATCTGGGTATCTCAGTCGAGGGCTAAGATCATGTAACATAATCTCAACCAAGGCATTAGCCAAGGTTATGATGTTACAGGATCTTAGCCCGAGCGAGATCGGGTTATCTCATTCGAGGACCAAGATCCTGTAACAAAATCCCAACCGAATGTTACAGGATCTTAGCCCGAGACTGAGAAACCCCGATGTCACTAAGTTACAGTTAACATATTCTATTATTCTCGCCCTGTTGCTTTTTCCAGAAACAACATATCTAGAACACGATAAATAAAGAAAGACCGCCTTATAAGACACACCTATTCCGCATTCCACTTTCTTCCAATATAATTGATCAAAGTTATCATTTTCCTCATTTGAATCGTGTTGTACATTCTGTATACAGCGACATTTCTGAATATAATGAACACGGTGAACTGGCGCATAATGAAAGAAACTGCCACGATTAGGGTAATTGGAAAAATTCTGATGAATCATCATCTATATACATTCGTATATACATCTAAGTAACACGTTATATTTTCGATATGCAGTTGGTTAATGATTTTATGATCTAGGATTTGGCCTCGATTTTCCCATTAAAGGTCGCTTATAGTTCTGGTTGATATATCTTCTTAAAATAGTTTGAAGAGATAGCATTACTATATACACAGTTACATAAGTTATTATAAACATGATAAAAATATTTTAAAAGTACATGGTTCTGAAATTATTTTAGAAGTACACGATTCTTAAAACATGTTAACAGTAGATAATTTTAAACATATTTCAAAAGTACATGATTGTCAAAATATTTCAAAAGTACATGATTGTCAAAATGTTTCAAAAGTACAAGATTGTCAAAATATTTCAAAATATTTTCAAAATCATGTACTTTTTTCAAAATGTTTCAAAAGTACATGATTGTCTAAATATTTCAAAAGTACATGATTGTCAAATTTTTTTCAAAAGCAGGTACTTTTTTCAAAATATTTCAATAAGCACATGATTGTCAAAATATTTCAAAAGTATATGAGAGCATATTTCACTCGTTTCGTGAATATTTTTCTGTATCTTTAATCCGTTCACACACTTTTGAAACCTATTTATAATTACTGGACACACTATTATAATCTAGTATTCCGAGGCACAAATTGAATTTTAAAAGTGTTACTGATTTTAGTGAACATTTGAAAAATATCGGTTACATATCAATTTTTCATGTACACTAGTTAAGCAACATACCTGAAAAAATATCAGTTGATTTGATAACGGTATGATTAGGAGATGACGGGGGCGTTTTCGTTTTGTGTTTGTATAACCATGGGATCCACGAGGTCACAAAACGTGGTAACATTCATATCTACAGTTTTGAACGAAACATTATTTTCGCTTATGTTTAGACCGATGAAGAAAACACTTCTTTATTGATAATATTACGATAGTCTGCAGAAGGTTTCATTGAAGTCACATCTTACCGGTGTTTTCTATCATACCTTTACTGTCATACTGAATATTTTATTTTAAAATGAATGTTTGTGACAATGAAGAGACATGTTGCAAAGTGATTATCACTATTCTTTTATTTCCTACATAATGAAGATACATAAATTTCATATGTACAATTGCTTAGCGCAAATTAAGTTGGTTACAATAACATCATCAATTCGTAAATACATGTATACATAGGATGATACTAGCGAATAGGTTATCGGAAAGTACAAGTATCAATTGACAAGGTTGGTATACTTGCACTATTATAGCATGACATAATAGACGTGTTATCTATAGTACAAACTGATATTTTATCGATGAAAATTGAACAGTGTTAAACAAACATTTCGTAATCAGGTAATTATGTTTAATTGTGTATTAAGCTATTTGGCGCGCTGGTATCTATTTACCTTTGACATCTATGCAAAACACTAAGTCAGTTGAATCACATGTAACAGTCTCTATGTCTAGACTGCCAATCGTCATTGTGCCCCATTGGATGATGGGTAGTATTACCAAATAATTACTAATAAAATCTTATTTCTGAAGTATTTCTTATACTATATATATATTGTATATCTCTGCATACCATTTATAAAGGTGTTGAGATATCAATAAGATTTAAATACACATACACATCAGGTCGGCGAGAACTTTTCATAGAGATCAATGTAGCGCGAAGACATTTGTGTTTCATGACCTCGCTACATAATTACCACAAGTATTACCGACACAGATACTAATGAGTAAACATCTTGCACAACACCTATCAAATTTACTGCCGGATTTATCATACAAATACTTCAAATTATGCGGCCAGCCCAGGTAAGGGTACGCCTACAAAAAAAATGCAAACGTTATTATTATTTTTTTTTTGTCTTTACATACTCTTTTCCGCTGATATTTAGGTAAAAATTTCCGCATTAATGTTTTCTTTAAAATTGTCAACACGCCAGTTATTCACGGTCATTTACCTGGAACATAGCATTTTAGGCAAAAAGCTAATTGTTATCAAACAGGTAAACACGGAAAGATATGTCTTTCATCATATACAGCACGGGTCTCGCGTTCCATTCCGGAATAGGTCAAATTAGAATAATAAGCGGAATGTTCTTTAAGTAATCATGTTAAACGAGATTTTCTACTTTAATGATTCGATGAATGTTATATGTGAATCTTTAAAAACATGAAGTGAATTTCAAAATGGAATATTTCATTCTTCGGTTATTTGTAGTATCACCAGAATTGGAAAACCAGAGGGGTAGCTTCCTGAAATTTATATCATGAAGATACAAGACAGTGAAAAATATCGAAGGAGAAATATCAGACCTGTAGGAAATATTGTACATAAACTTATAACAGTGTGTACGGGTTCATAGAAATGTATTAAATTGATCAGTCGATTCAATTGAGATTAAAATATAAAGGCATACATACAAATATAACGTTGTTGACTAAAATGTTAAACCCGTTCTCTGAAATATAATTGCATTAAGTTATATCTGTCGCGTTTTCCTCAAGCTGGATACAAGAAAGGAGTAGACAGCAAACCTACAATGAAATAGAAAGTTTAATAATACGCTGTAATTGTTGTCCTCGTGATTTAAATGTTAATAGATAGGAACAGCTGTATATTTGTCTCTTAACTACCTTGATATCCGATATTATGCCAGTGCACTTAGCCATAAGAATACCACATGTGTCAGCTGTAGTAAAAAGTGTTCGTATCAAATTGTATATAATGTTTATTCTTACTGATGCATGCAGACGACATTGTACTTCAGGCAGAAACAGCTGACGGATTACAGAAAATGCTAGACTTGTTATTATTGTATACAAATATATGGAATCTTACAGTAAATGTACAAAAATGGTGTTTTTAAAAGGTGGTAGCTCACGACAGGAAGATTAGTGGTAGTTTAATGGTTATGTTTTAGGGAATGAAGACGAATTCAATTACTTGGGAGTTTTACAGTAAGTATCTATGCAAGGTAGACAAGCATTGTTCTGTGGATCTAATGACTGTAAAGAAAATCACTTTACGTTCGAAACACATCTTCACGTTTTTTTACACATATATTTGTAGTATATCAAATTATAGAGCTGAAATCTGGGGTTTTCATAAAGCACCAGATGTTGTGAAGCTATATATAAGTTATTGCAAAAGATTATTTGGAGCAACGAAATCTACTGCAAATGTTATGGTCTTCCAAAAACTAGGCAGTGTTTCTCTGGAAGTTATCAGAAGAAAAAATCGCATATTTAATATTGCATCAAATGGAGCATTCTGACAATTGTATTTTTTAAGCATGTTAACAAAATAAGCAAATGTCTGCATGGTGTGAAAGATGTACTTTTTAGATTGGGTGTTTGGTATATACGGCAATATGAAGATACTTTTTGCATGGTTATATTATAAATATCATCAAAACTAGATTGTTCGATATATTTAAACAAGAGTATTGTGATCCGATAAATTCATCTTCAAAATGTTACCTGTATAAATATATCGGTAAAGATTTTGGTTTTCAGAATTAACTTACAGAATCTATTGGTAATCTAATTTGAAGGAAATAGCGAAAATCATAATATCATATCATAAATTGAATAATTGAAACTGAGAGGTATGATTATATAAAAATGAATAATAGAATTTGCGTTTTATGTAACAGTGATGACTTAGAAGATGACTTTCATTTGATAGTTAAATGTGAAAGATATGCGGATTTAAGGAAATGTTTCATTAAGAAACAGTATTATAATAGACCAAATATTTATCCAACTTATGAAATCTGTAAACAGGAAATAATGATAAAATTTATCCAAATTTTTCGTAATGAGTAACACGAAAAGAAACGACTTAGCTGTACATGGTCAACATGTTGAATTCCCTCTACACTATGCTAATTGATGGTTTGTGTGTTGGATGAGACAGTTTGTGTTCCATTGTTGTTTACACCTGTATATGTTGTATGTCATTATGAACTGATGAACCGCAAGGCCCAAGGTAATAAAGAATTGAATGGAATTGACTGATATCTGTCTATTGTGGCCATAACTTTTGGAAAACGCCCAGTCAAAAGCTATTGTCTCGATTTCAATGTACATTTTATACTGTAAATTTTAATTCAAATAAATTGTTAAACGTATTGGTATGAAATTCTGGTATATGAATAATTTATCGCATAAAATCATCTTTAGCAAGACAAATTTTCAAAAATGAAAAATAAACAACCACTGTCTTACACTTTGTGTGATCAAAATTAGATTATCAAGTTAATTGTAACACATATATACAATTGAAATTGTCTTTATATAAAACTCACATTCGAAACCAATTTTCAATCTGAGTCCGTAGTTTCAGCTTACACAGAGTGTAATACGTCTCCGTCGATATTTATCATATATATATTTTTCATATACATTTCAAATGTCAACACATAGCAAACCGTATGTCAGGTAGAACATAAAACTCTTCTGAAATATGCAGATTAGAGGTACATGTTTTTAGATTTCTGGTTTCCTCCATTCGATCTGCCAAACCTTTTATCTTACACGTCTCTAACGTGAAATAATATGATACATATAATAAATTACGTGTATTGTTCAGAGGCACGATTTAGAAACATTTGCTTACATGTAGCATTTAGTTATGAAAGATACCAACAAGGAATACATCGTTTGATAACGTAAATACAGTGTACGTACACCTTGCTGACCAGGAATTGTCCCTCTATGAAGTTACACTGTCAACTTTGATATTCTTGGTAATCTTTCCTTTCATGAAGGCGCGTTTTGTGTTGATCACCACATACAAGAAAACGCGTCACACTTTCGTATAATTTCAAATGCCACTATTTTGGCTATCATGATTTAAACGTACCATGTTAAGACGTTCAGGTTGACCATTTATTAAACTGATAAGAGTTCAATATTAATTCCGCTGTATCTGTAAAGTAATAATTCATGTACTAAGCATTAGATTTAATATGATTCAAATATAAATTTGAAATGTGTTTTCAATATCATTCCTGTCCACTGAATAAACACCAGCGCCACCTGGAAAGAGGTCAACAATACACTGATAATGGACGAAAAAATCTGTAAGCACATATTTAGTTTAAACAATTTCTAACTCAATATTTTAACATTATGAATCTGATACAGTTAACTTCCACAGGTTATATGGTAAAACCGTAGAGTAAAACAGGTTAATCGTTATCATTGGACTGTGAGTGTATGTTAGGCCTTTGAAGAGTTTTGTTAAGGACGTACAATATCACGAACATTTTTTAAACTTAAAGATAGAATTAAAGATTGCTTAAAAATTATTTATAGGTCGCCATCGAAAAAAGAACGATCCTCGCGTGATATCGTCTAGTCGCTAATCCTCATTACTTGCCATTTCTATAATTATCATAGAAGGTGGTTATTTTTTATTTATGATTTCGAACATATTTATGCTATCATGGATTCACGGTAAACATTTCCAGACACGTTACTAAACACCACTACACAGTAAGCATTCACAGTACACATTTCCAGAAACCTTACTGAACACCAGTACTCTATACACATTCACAGTAAACAAATCCAGAAACGTTACTGAACACCATTACAGTGTACACATTGACAGTAAACATTTCCAGATACCATACTGAACACCATTACACTGTAAACATTCACAGTAAACATTTCCAGACACCTTACTGAACACAAGTACACTACACATCCACAGTAAACATTTCCAGACACCTTACTGAACACCATTACACTGTACACATTCATAGGAAACATTTACAGACACCATACTGAACATCGGTACGCTGTAAACATTCACAGTAAACATTTCCAGACACCATACTGAACATCGGTACGCTGTAAACATTCACAGTACACATGTCTCAGATACCTTATTTAACCCCAATACACTGAATACATTATCTGAATACAAGTATCGCGAGATTTTACATTATTGCTAGATAACAGTTCAAAGATTGTAAAAGTCTGATAATTAATTCTCAATTCGACACGAAGCCCAAGACCTCACAGCCTAAATTCGAAGTGCATAATAAGTAAGTATCAAATAATGATAACATTGTCTTTTCATTCAAGATAAACTGTATTACCTTACAGCAGAGAAAGTAATAAAACTTTCGACCTTTTGTATTTAAATCAGCATGTACTACTGTAAATTTACTCCCATAATTATGTATCATTTCGATCAAATTTTCACTGTTGGTTTGTTAACAATCGCTTACTTTTCTAAAATCAACTATTTTTCTACATTCACAGACAAATTCCATCGATCCAATCATCCCTCGATGATTGTCAATCGATGTCTTCAGAAAATAGCATGGTATTACCTGCATCAATGACTTATAACAGATAAATTAATTGTATGTGATAACTGTGGCAATTAGAATCAATCTGATCTTTTTGGATTTTCCTTAGTCGCTTCCGAGACTTCAAAATGTAGGTCCTTACCACTACTAGGACGAAACAGCTGTATGATGTAGCATCACTAACGATTCCTGGAAGGACGAAACAGCTGTATGATGTAGCATAATTGACGAGTCCTAGAAGGACGAAACAGTGGTATGATGTAGCATCACTAGCGAGTCCTAGAAGGACAAAACAGCTCTTTGATTTAGTATCACTAACGAGTCCTAGAAGGACGAACCACCTGTATGGTGTAACATCACTAACGTGTCCTAGAAGGACGAAACAGCTGTATGATGTAGCATCACTAACGAGTCCTAGAAGGACGAAAGAGTTGTATGGTGTAGCATCACTAACGAGTCCTAGAAGGATGAAACAGCTGTATGATGTAGCATAATTGACGAGTCCTAGAAGGACGAAACAGCTGTATGATGCAGTTTGCTTCATTACTTGACTTAACTGTATCTCATTCTAAAGTATGAAAAGGTGCTATCCACTTGCGTGTCTTTCATACAATCTTTGAGATAGCAGGAGGTAGACACTGCTGGTGGACTTCAAGTCACCGAAGATTGCCCTTACCTGCTTGCCACGTTTTTATTCTCTCGAATAGCTTTTAAAATTATATGACGAAAATTACAAAATATATTTAACTATGGGGCTGCTGCACCTCCCAAACTAGATTTTGACTTTTCTTTTGATCACTTTGGATTTTCCTTAGTCGCCTATCAGGCTTCAAAATATTAGCCCTTCGCATCACTGGCGAGTCCTAGAAGATCGAAACAGCAGTATGATGCAGTTTAATTAATTATTATTATGTTAAATATTTATTTCATGACAGGAAAATTCTACCACGATGATGAAGTTTCCGGTTGATTTCAAGACTTTTTTCTGCTCTCTCCTACTGGTCGGATTCTTGTTAAATTCTGTAATTTGGTATGGATGGTTGCTGGATTTCTTTGTAACCAAGGAACCCAACCATTATTCAACAAAATTGAAATCAGAATTACACTATGGAGTTCCTAAAAACAACGACTACCATACAGGGGCATGTCAGATTCCGCACCTCGATCCTTTTGAACCAACCATTAAAAAATTCATGAAAGTCAAAAAACATCATCAATGTAAAAGATGGAATATTATTGCGTACCAGAAACATTTGCAAATAATAATCAATAAAACTGCAATCGAAAGGCACTATGAAACATTTTCAAAATGTGTTTATCAACCATACGTGGAAGCAATAGGTACCGACAGGCGAAGCATGTTTTTGAAAAACAAATTTCTTAATTTTACCGAATTGATCAATGTCACCGACGAATTTTGTTTGGTTCGTTGTTTCGGTACAAACAACACACTTCTTACAGGGCAACATTTTGCTTTTGTTGTCAGAAACGAAACTTTTCGTTGATTGGTTGTGGTATCCATCATTCAGGCAGTGTCTTTTTACTGATTTACTGTTTTTGTTGTTATAGAGTGATGTGTTTCTACATTACATAGTCTTAGCGTTGATATGTCCATCGGACTAAGCTTTTGTTTCCTTGTGCGCTTGATTTACACCTGCATTGAAAATTGAAGTGATTCCTGGAATAAATCTAGAACTAGCCTCTTGTATCAGTCTTAGCTGATCGATTAGACTTGTATTTTGTTAGAACGTACTAGGGTTAATGTCAATGTTTACATTAATATCAGGCCAAGAATGTTTAGTCTGACCTAAAGTGACCATCACAAACCGGAAGTAACAATTGTAAAGTGAAAGTAAGAGTTTCTAATATGAATAACAGATTATCTAAACTTATCTCTGTGCCCAGCATCATTCTATCCTTTCTACATTCTTTTTCTGTATCAATTATTTACAAGTATTTTTCATGTCGATGTATAGTTTTTTTCTCTTTGTGGTTTGATTCTGGAATCATAATGACGACTGTCTGTAAGATAATGTTCTGTTTATTGTGTCCAATCTAAAAGTGAAGTTCATCATTTCATGAATGTACCTACAAAATATGACTTGATTACACAAGAATATTTCCCTCAATATGGGGAACAAAATTACTTACATGTTCAAATAATACAAAACAATGATTTAGAGCATGACAAAGGGAATCAATAGTACAGTCACTTTTATATGACATAGGGAATTAATAGTAGAGTCACACTATACATGATATAGGGAATCAATAGTAGAGTCACACTGTACACGACATAGGGAATCAATAGCAGATTCACACTATACATAACATGACATAAGGAGTCAATAGTAGAGTCACACTAAACATGACATGACATAAGGAATCAATAGTATGGTCATACTATACATGACATGACATTATGAATCAATTTTAGAATCACACTATACATGATATGACATAGGATATCAATGGTATAGTCACACCAATACCACAACGCAGATATAATACTCATACAAGAAACACACTTCACGAAGGAGCTTGAACCCTTTTTAAATGCAGAATGGGCTGGACCTGTTTGGCATAATTTTTGAACTAGTAGTAGCAGAGGAGTTTCAATTATTATGAAGAGTGGCAAATACAACCCTATAAAAATAGTGAAAAATGAGGATGGGCGATTCCTCTTGTTAGACATTGAAACAATGTGGACTACAGTATTGGTAATGTATATACACCAAATGATAAAATATTGCGTAACGCATTCTTTAAGAAAGTAATAGAATATGTTGATAAAAATGCAACAGATTTTTAATTATAGGTGGGATTTTAATGACACACTAAAGCCGATAGACAGAAAATCCACCAACCAAAAGGAAACAACAGAAAATAGCTTAAATTCTCTTTTGAAAACAAACAAACTAATTGATATGTGGAGAGAAAAGCACCCATCAGATACACAATATACATGACGAAGAAATTTGAATGGTGAAGCAAGTCGAATAGATTTATGAATAACTGATAAAGAAATTCTACAGTATACAAGGTAATGTGACGTTAGACATGCACACATAAAATCTACATCTCACTTTGGGAATCTCACTAAAAATTGCTAGTAAAATTAAAGAAAAGGGTTGTGGGTACTGGAAAATAAACAACAGTATTTTGAAAAATGATTTCTACAAAGCACAAATTAAGGATTTAATAACAAAACACAAGCAGTACTGAGCAAAACATAACATTGAAAAACGACTACAGTGGGACACATGCAAAAAAGAAATAAAAGAATACACTATAAAATTTTGCAGGGACCCGGCAATAAAAAGAAAAAATAAGATTGTAGAAATGGAGAAAACACTTCAAAACTTGAAAAAAATCTTTGAGTGAAGCAGATAGTTCAAAACTGACTGAACTAGAGAAAGAAATTGAGGATGCTTATGAGTACAAAGCAAGGGGGAGGGGGGCTCAAATCAGAGCTAGGGCAGAATGGCTAGAAAAAGGAGAAAAAACACCTAATACTTACTAGGACTAGAAATAAAAAAAAGCAGAGTATGAAGAACATAACTCAATTAAAAGACAAAAATGGGAAAGTAGTTACAAGTCAAACAGAAATACTAGAGTTAGAAAGACAATATTATGAAAACTTGTATAAATCCAAAAGCCTAAATGAAAATGAGATAAAAGAGTACATTCAGTAAACTCGCACTAGAAAACTTCTCAACACATCACAAAAAGAAAGATGCGACGGTAAATTAAAACTCGAAGAATGTAAAAAAGCAGTATTTGAAATGAAATTAAATAAAAGCCCCGGCCTAGATGGATTAACTGTAGAATTTTACAGAACTTTCTGGAATGAGGTTAGTGAGATGGTACTTGATTCACTCAATAGTGGTTATGAACATGAAGAAATTTCAACTACACAGAAACAAGGACTCTTATCTCTGAGTGTCAAAAAGATGACCCACTATCTTCAGACAATTGGAGGCCTATTACAATTCTTAATGTCGATTATAAAATAGCAGCAAGAGCTTTAGCACAAATACTCAAATCTATTCTACCTGATATTATACACTCAGATCAAACTGGTTATATACAGAAGAAATTAAGACAAATGGTGCTTTATTATTCCTCGACTTCTCGAAAGCTTTCGATTCAATAGAATGGCCTTTCATGCTAGAAGCCCTAACAAAATTTGGTTTTAATAATTCTTTTATTGGATGGGTAAAAACTCTGTACAAAAATGTCTCTGCTTACATATTAAATAAGGGTTGGTTATCGACAAAAATCAACATTTCACGTGGAATAAGGCAAGGTTGTCCCTTGTCGGCTTTTATGTTTGCCATAGCTGTGGAAATTCTTGCAATAAGAATAAGAGAGGACAAATACCTCAGAGGAATACCTATACAATTAAAACACAATATAAAATATAAGGTAATTTCCCAATTCGCAGATGACACTACGCTATTCCTAAAAACAAATTTTGAAATAAAATTGGCTCTCAACCTAATTAATGAGTATGGTAAATACTCTGGGCTAATGCTAAACAAAAAGAAAACTGAAGGAATGCGGTTAGGATCATGGAAAAACAGAGAAGCTGTATATGAAGGAAATCAGTTTTCGAAGCAACCAATTAAATCTTTGGGAATATATTTTGGTACCAATAGGAATCTTTGTGATGAGCTCAACTTGGAAAAAATGGAATCAGAAATTAGTGGAAAGTTGCAACAGTGGAAAAGGAGAAAACTTACAATACTAGGCAGAATTCAGATTGTGAAATCACTAATCATACCAATAATAACATATAAAGCAGCTAATATACACGAGCCAAAGCTTATAATTAAAAGGTTAAAAACTATGGTATTTGAGTACATATGGGAAGGAAAAAGGGAAAAACTAAAAAGAACAGATTTGGTTAGAAAACTTGAAGAGGGAGGCTTAAACATGTGTGACATTGAATCTCATATAGAAATGCTCAGAATTAAATGGGTTAAATGGTTAACAGATAACAATGAAGGAAACTGGAAGACTCTCCCCAGCAGGGTTTATGGGAAATATGGAAATATTTTTCTAATTTTCAAAATGAACCTTGATTCTGAAAAAAAGTATAGAAAGGACATAAAGAATACCTCAGTTCTATCGGGACATACTAAATGCATGGATAAAACACAGTCAACAACAAATTTTTTTTCCAACAATACATCACATAATCAGAAAACAAATATCATGGGGAAATCAATTTATTAAATACAAAGGGAAAAGTTTAGTTTGCAATAATTGGATAGAAAATGACTCAATAGCAGTTGAAGACATTCTTAACAAAGAGAAAAAATATCTGAGGAATTTATTTTAACCAAATTGGAAACAAAAACAAACTGGATATCAGAAATAAGTAAACTGAAAAGAACTTTTCAGAAATGATGGAGAAGAAGATAGTAGAAAGACTCAAGTGAAAATTGACTGTCCATTTCGCTTCTATGACAACATTAAACACAAATACATAAGGCTGCATGCAAAGTAGAGATATATACGAAACAATACTATCAAAAAGGGTAACAGAACCTTTAAACTTAATGAAACTGTCAGAATTGTTCAAAGCTACAAAAACTGAAGTTAAAGATACTTTTAAATTTATAAAAGAAAATATACAAGAAAACAAGCTGAAAGAATTTAGATTCATATGATAATTCCATGTAAAGAACTATTGTACAAATGGAATGGGGGAGGGGGAATTTTGGAATACAACTGGAATTCAGGAGCGATAATTTCTAGCCTGTGTAGCGTAAGATTTCTGTCTACAAAAGCTAAAGATTTCCGAATTGCGACAAGTGAGTAAATGGACTAAGGGAGGTAACTCATATACGCAGACTTCAACTTCTGACAAAAAATGAGGTCTCCATTAGATAACCGGAATTAATTGAGATGATTAACTCCCATTATAAAATAGAAGACAACACAGCAATATTAAGTAAACTGTTATTTTATTATTTTGATATTTTTTGTATGTTGGATTTTGATATTCTTTATATATTGGCTGATATTGGCCATGGCTTCAACAGCTAGAATTGAATGGAAACTGGGATCAGAAAATTCCACTAATAATAGCTGTTGCTGTTTGGAACACTGCATATGTAAAAGTCAATTTGAAAAACCGCATTCTGTTGTCCCGAGTGAAAACCTGCCAAATGACAATATGAAGTTAAAACGAATGTTGTCACAGCCACAACAGAAAGCGACAAATGCTGAAAAATGTCTAGTAAGCCAAAATGCATGTTTGAGGAGCCCACACAAATGGAGCTGATAAACAATTGGAAGCCAAACTGTCCTATCCGTGAGTTAAAAAAGGCTGAAGGGGCAGTTTTACAAAAATCATGGGCACAAACCCAGCTGGAAGCAACGGGACAAACCCGTCAAAACAGCCGGCATCAAAAGCAAGGCGAGAATCACCGACCCAATAACACTGGCGTATTATGGCGACCTCCAAAAACCAGCAGCCATCTAATCGTCCCAACAGGAAAAACAAATATCAAGGGAACATCCCATTCAAAACGTGCCATCAGATAAACCCAAATAAAAATTGCAATGTGCTTGTCCAGACCAGACATTTTTCATATCAAGTAAACCGCCATGGGCCAAATTCTCCAAAACTGTGGGGACATGCTCTCGTTACTGGTCAAAAATACTTGCAGCCCCTGCTGTAATCGGTACAGGAATAAATTGTTCGCTAAAGGGGATAAATGCACGTGATCAACAAATAAATTTGGATTTGTATCCGTTATTTCAGGGTACCTAATATAGCCCCCACCCCGACTGACTATATAGGCGCTTATCTGACTATTTACACGAACTGGAATCTTTCTTACTGCTTTGTGATTCACCCCACTCCTCCATTTAAGGCGTAGCAAAATGGCAGACCATACTAACCTTGTATTAGGTAAAAGTACAGAGATTTTGTCTAAAACCTCAATCATATTATGCCTCAACTCACAGGAATTACGCTGGCCTATGTCGTTCCCCCCACAGTGGATTACTAAAATGTGAGGAGGGTCATAACTGGGCAACAAAAGTTTCAAATGACTGAACAAATTTCTCAATCGTAAGCCCCCCTTTGCATGCCACACAATGTTAGGTTGTAGCCGTCCTAAATCTAGCTGGGATGTCTCAATGGACAAAAAGCCCGTCTGATGATGGATGACCCGACGATCCAGATTGTCTTGCAGGGATCTGTAACTTAAGCTTAATATAAGCCATGTGTTTCAATGATCCACTTCAAAAAAACTTACTAGTTGGAATTCTAATGTAACCTTTAAATGCTCGACACTCCCAACGCCCCAACTCCTACATTTTATCATCACCCCTTCATGGCCGCCGATGTTGCTGCACCTATCCTGAAGGACTGTGATCGGTAACCCTCCGTGCTTACATCAATGGCACTTAATGATTTTTTCAGAACTGCTGAAAATTGATACCTGGTAACTGGCATACCACCAAAATGGCAGAAAAAGATTCCTGGAGTTGGATTGCGAATTGCTAAAAACTTTTTAACAAAAGTAACAGGACATGTGGGGGAATTAATCTTCTGTAAAGTAATAATGACCCCTTTCCCTGTTTTAGAATGTGGAAGCTTCAACTCCGAGGTTCCCTCAATGTCACAAATTCTAACATTATGTGCCATTAAAGCATGGCCATATTCCCTTTGTTTAGCAACGACTAACTCACCCACCCTCATAAATCCATAGAAGGCTATTGAAAAATTGGCTGAGAATAATGATGTTTCATAAATTGAAGTTCAAATGGCTGGCAATGTTTGTATAATTCTAGCTAGCAATATCGGGGAAATTGGGAGACGAGTGTCAACACGAGAGTTCAATCTAGTCAGGCCCTGCAACATTTTTTGACAATAAAAAAAACTGTGTTACATCAACAAAGCTCCAGATCTTACATTTAAAACTTATGCCTGCTATGTATGACTTCACAGTTGATGGGGAAATTCCTTGTGGAGACAACCAAGCTATGAACTCAACAACACATTGTAAGATGGGTGCCAGGTGCTGCCAGACTGATAGGACTGACAAAAAGTGTCAAATCGAGCCAGCCCAGCATTATACACCTGTCTTGTGTTAGGGGCAATCGATGCACCTAAGAACCTGTCAATTTCAAGGCGGAGATTAGCTGCTAGAATACTTCGGGGATCACTGAGGGAGTTGGCTCTGCTTGAGGTGCCAGCATGCGAAACCGCTCCCACTGTTTGCGAGAAATAGCATCAGTGATACCGTTAACTTTACCTTCAATATGAATTGCCCTACACTGGACATTTAATAACATGCACCTCAATACCAATGTCCTAATCAACTCCATGACCCATGATTTTGAAGTTTTCTTGTTGAGAATGGAAACCAAGCCAAGATTGTCTGTGTATAAAATAATCTTTTTGTTTTTCAACTCCTCCCCCCATATATATATCGCCCTGACAATTGGAACAAGCTCTAGGAAAGTGATATCCTTAATTATCTCTGATCCTAACCACTTCTAGGGCCGGGGCCAGGAGATAAATGCCCAGAGACCATGAAAGTAGGCTCCCCCTCCTTTACTACCATCTCCCCCGCGCTGTCTGTGAAAAGCTCTAATTTATCACTGTCTACCCATTCCCCCTCTGGAAAGCTACAGTAACCATTGAACAGATCTAGAAACACTAGCCAAGTTTGTATGTCCTGTCTCATCCCCTGGGTTACCTTCACAAAATGGTGACTCTTTTCACCCCGGACATGGCACTGTAGAATCGACGAATAAAAGCACGTGTAGGAGGAATTGCCCTAATGCAAAAATGAAGGGCCCTAGTCAGTGACTGGAGTTTTCTTAAGGTGACCTTCATTTTGCCATTGACCTCCCCCAACAACTCCCTCAGAGTTTCAAGTTTATCCTGTGGGATTTTTATTTGCATTTTGATAGAATCTATTTCTAACCCTAAAAATATTAAAATGGGTGTCGGAAATACTGTTTTATCAACTGCGATAGGAACCCCTATTTCAGCACACACTTGCTCAAAAACCTCCATAAGATGGAGGCAATCTGTAGAGCTCTCCTTACCCGCGAAGAAGAAATCATCTAAATAGTGGTGTAGCCCCAGTACTTCACCTTTCTGGCCCTTTAAAACTTTTTGTCTAAATATCCATTCTAAAGCAGATGAAAATTTCTCAAACATGGCACACGAAATGGCACAACCCATAGGTAAGCACTTGTCTATAAATATATGATCACCAAGTTTGAAACTCAGTAAGTCATAATCCTGTGGGGAAACTGGCAATAACCTAAAGGCAAATTTGATGTCCATCTTTCCCATTAAAGCATTAGGTCCTAAATCCTGAACAATGCTAATAATATGATCAAAACTAGTGTAGTGCACCTTGCATAGATTCTCATCTATAAACTGATTCACACTGTTGCTCTTAGGGTGAGACAAATGGTGGATAAGCCTCCAGGACCCATCGTTTTTGGGCGCTAAGCCAATAGGTGAAATTCTTAAAGTTGGTATAGGGAGATAATCAAATGGTCCTGCGACTCGGCCAGCTAGAACTTCCTTATCTATTTTAGCTAGACCTGTCGCCTCATTCCCAAAAACAGACTTCAAATTTTTACAGGTAGAATGAACACGTGGGCCCTCAAATTGTAAAGGGAAACCTGAACGAACACCGGAAACCAAATAATTGACTAGATCCCCATCTGGGTGCTCTTGAAGCAAATCCTACAACACCTGATAGTTAATTGGGGTTTGCCCGAGGCCTGATAAATTGGTTGCTACCCTTGTCTTGGAGACTTGTAGATTTGGCATCTCCTGACCTAAAAGCAGAGTTAAAATTCTGGTCATTGTTTTGAGATTTGTTATTCCATTTTATTCTCTTATGATTTCCATTACAATTTAGGCAGATATGCTTGAACAAGCAAGGACTCCTATTACAGGACCCATTATTAAAATCAAAGCATTTCTTAATGCCAGAGGTTGGGCGATTAACAGCTTTACTATCTGTTGTTGTACTGTTTTGTAAATAAAAGCCACAATTCTTGGTCGATTTGACCCTAGGGTATAGATAGGTTTTGAGCCTTCTTAAGGCGAAATTACTCATCGTAATTCCTCCAAGCTATACCTCCAGCCCTTTTAGCACCCAACCGGACGGTGTGCATGTACTTCAACAGACCAGAAATGTCTGCTGGTTGTGCTGAAGTGTATATTGATATGAACACCAAAAAGGCGTCAGTCCACATATCAATATCAACAATTTTTGGATTTTTTTATTTTACCTTTAACAACAAGTTCCCCATTTACAAGTGAGAAAAGCTTTGTCTCATCTACAGGGGCAGGTTTAGCCAGCAATTGACCTAGGTCAACAAACTCATTGTTAATGAATTTCTGACGAACAGCTGGAGCGACATTTCTCCCTAGGTCGTCATGCACACTGGCCACTTGGTGAGCTCTAGGTTAAAAAACATCACATAAATTGCTAGCTTGTGAAAAACTGACACTAGTATCAAAGTTACGGGTGTCCGTAGATGAATTTGAATTTTGGGCATTGGTGTCATTAAATGGCGGCTGTACAGCAAACTGAGGCTCAATAGCATGTTG
Source organism: Ylistrum balloti (assembly GCF_031769215.1). Taxonomy (NCBI): domain Eukaryota; kingdom Metazoa; phylum Mollusca; class Bivalvia; order Pectinida; family Pectinidae; genus Ylistrum; species Ylistrum balloti. Next base: position 19,298 of record NW_026782018.1, on the reverse strand, counting down.
GACCATTTCCATCAGTTGAGGAGCCAACTTGGTAGACACCCACTCTGCTACATCCTCAGACTGCTCAGGCGACAGTGGTACCGGTCCTTGAGCTCCTTCTCCCGCCTGTGTTGTCTGCCGCTGGCCACTGCCACGGGCCCCAGCTCCCGATCCTGGACGGCCTGCATAAGGGCTAGCCGATGGGCGGCTTGATCGTCGAACACCCTTCCCTCTCATACTGAAAACTTTAAAAAGACTTGTTTGTTCAACCTCGATTTAACAAATACAAATTCTAAACATCCTGCAGTTATAATTGATACAAATTTGTGACTTCTAAACATATTTAGCTATATGTAAACTGTTTAAGTGAAGTAAAACCTTATATTCACGGTGTGACGACATCAACGTAGAGCATGGACACGATATTGAAGCAAACAAGTGGCAAAAAGCTAAATAATTTAAAATTGATCATCGTGAGCCAGAAATAATATATATATATATTTATATAGCTCAGCTTTTATTGTATTTCCCTTACATAATACTCATTTATCGAGAGTTATTTGCTTCATAGAAATATATTAGATTAGAACCTATATCTACACATCATCTCAAACAGAAATATGGGAGCACGTGGCGAGGTCGACGTGCACCGCCATCATGACAATCAAATTTGGCTAGGCCAAGGCTTAAAAACGAACGACATCGGCCTCGATACAAATCCACGGATGTAACCACGACTCAAACGATGAAGCTAGAAATTTCCAAGTTCGTAAATTCCTTTCTTGAGAATTGCGTAAATCTAGATTTTGGAATACAACTGGAATTCAGGAGCGATAATTTCTAGTCTGTGTAGCGTAAGATTTCTGTCTCTAAAAGCTAAAGATTTCCGAATTGCGACAAGTGAGTAAATGGACTAAGGGAGGTAACTCATATATGCAGACTTAAACTTCTGACAAAAATGAGGTCTCCATTAGATAACCGGAATTAATTCAGATGATCAACTCCCAATAATGATAAATAACCTCATTACTATTATAGCCTACTCTATTTCCAAAAACTACTACACTACTGAGCAAAGAACAAAGAATACAAATGTTTTGTCATTGTTCAAACATGAAGTTAAATACAGGCTGCAGGTTAAGAAATGGATGAAACAGCTAACACCCGAATGGATACATCTTCAGGAAATAGTAGAATTGTTATAAGTTTTTGAGACGACCCTTTCATAGTTAGACAAACATTTGAAATGAACTTTCTTTCTGTCAATGAAAAACAATATAAATCTTTTGAAATGACCCCCTTTGTAAACAATGTAATCCGTAGGCTAACTGTAAACAACTTACTCCTGCCGCCTTTAATAAAAGCAGATGCAATCTTTTTTGAATTATTACTTACCTGATTATACAATACACATGTGCATATATAGGCTGAAATCCTTCTGTACGCTATATCCAGACGAGTTTATGAGCATCGTTAATTCCATCAAATATAATCCATATATCCTCGAGCACGTGCGCGTATTTTTGCAATGATAAGCTATCACGTCTATTACCAAATTATAGACTAGCTTAGCCTGGTACACCTTTTACAACCGAACAACTGATACTAATCTTTCACTTTGCACTTTAAACCTGTCATTTTATTTAACTATATACAATATGTGCTCTGTTGATTTATTTTTCGAGTAATAAAATACTGATCGGAAAAAAAGAATGAATAAAACGTTAAAAAAAAAAAAAAAAAAAAAAAAAAAATAATAAAAATAGTAAACGGGAAAAAAAAGGAAAAAGTACGATGATGATATGGCTCGGCGACTAAAATTACAGTAGTTGTTTTTCAGTTAGACCAATATCATTAGGATTATATGTTTTATATTCTGTAAACCCTGACATCATGTAAAAAAAGTGTATGCACATTATTATAGACTATATCCACCGTTTAGAGGAAAATAGAGCCAAAATCTGATTACTAACAAAAAAAAAAAAAAAAGATTATAATAATATAGTCACACTATACTTGAGCATATTTTATATATACAGAAATACAAACATATCGAAAACCATGACTTGAAATAATTATTATCCAACATCACAGTTAGTTATATTGAATATTTCTATAAGATCAAGATTTGGTTTACATGTTCTATTTATAAATTCCATGAACACTTCCGGTGCATAATTTCCGGTTTGGATGAGCATCATTTCCTGGTATATTTTAGAAATAAATCATTATGTCAGTGCTGATCAAAGAAAGAAGCTTTTAAATATTGAAACATGAATTTATAAACAATCAGGTCAAATTTAACGTATGCAACCAATGCTATAATAGTCAATAATCAGGAGATTGTAATGTATCAACAACTTGCACTATGAAACGTCAAAATAGACAGATAGTTTTTAGTCAATTTATAATTGAACATGTAAACAAAAGCCTGATCTTATAAAAATATTCATTATAACTAATTGTGATGTTGAATAATAATAATTTTAAGTAAAGATAATACTATAGAATATATTGATTTTATCATTTCAATGGTTTTCGATATGTTTGTATTTCTGTATATATAAAATATGCTCAAGTATAGTGTGACTATACCAGTGATTTCCTATGTCATATCATGTATAGTGTGATTTTAAAATTGATTCATTATGTCATGTCATGTATAGTATGACTATACTATAGATTCCCTATGTCATGTCATGTTTAGTGTGACTCTACTATTGACTCCTTATGTCATGTCATGTATAGTGTGACTCTACTATTGCTTCCCTATGCCATGTATAGTGTGACTCTACTTTTAATTCCCTATGTCATATAAAAGTGACTGTACTATTGATTCCCTTTGTCATGCTCTAAATCATTGTTTTGCATTATTTGAACATGTAATTTTTTGTTCCCCATATTGAGGGAAATATTCTTGTGTAATCAAATCATATTTTGTAGGTATATTCATGAAATGATGAACTTCACTTTTAGATTGGACACAATAAACAGAACATCATCTTACAGACAGTCGTCATTATGATTACAGAATCAAACCACAAAGAGAAAAAGAACTATACATCTCCATGAAAAATACTTGTAACTAATTGACACAGAAAAGAATATAGAAAGGATAGAATGATGCTGGGCACAGAGATAAGTTTAGATAATCTGTTATTCATATTAGAAACTCCTACTTTCACTTTACAATCGTTACTTCCGGTTTGTAATGATCACTTCAGGTCAGACTAAACATTCTTGGCCTGATATTAATGTAAACATTGACATTAACCCTAGTACGTTCTAACAAAATACTAGTCTAATCGATCAACTAAGACTGATACAAGAGGCTAGTTCTAGATTTATTCCAAGAATCACTTTAATTTTCAATGCAGGTGTAAATCAAGCGCACAAGGAAACAAAAGCTTAGTCCGATGGACATATCAACGCTAAGACTATGTAATGTAGATACACATCACTCTATAACAACAAAAACAGTAAATCAGTAAAAAGACACTGTCTGAATGATGAATACCACAACCAATCAACAGAACATGGTTTATGAAAAGACTCGTTTGCTTTGTAAACTGTCTGCGGTCATTACATGTATTCTGATTTTAAGTGAAAATGCGACATGGGAGATAACTCTAGCCAAATATGATTCATTAAGGTTACTCCATACTAATTATGTGCGTTTTAAACAATACTTGTGAAATATCGGTTAAATTTTACCTCAGTGAAAAAATTATCTCTTTTGCCATGAACCACTATAGAATAATGTATAAATAGAGAAAACTATTTATATGAAGACAAAGAGAATGTTTACATATGTTAGAATGAACAATTTGTATGGAGGACAGCGACATAACTACATACACAATAAAATATTTACAATATTAATATATATATATATATATATACAAAATTACGATTAAAGTCAAAGAGACAATTAAAAAATACAATATATGTGAGTAAACTCAAAATAATTTGACAATACAAAGCAAATATCATCATACGCTACAAAGTGGCTTACATGTAACATAAAATGGATACCTGTTTAAAATTTCGTTGTAGGGTTTTTTGTCCTAGCACTGAGTGAAGAGTTGGGGATAATAACGATTTCTAAACAGGCAGAAAAATTATGTTTGCATTCTGATTGGTCAGTTTGATGTCCATCTACTAATTGGGCAGGTTATAACTATTGCTCATACAATTAACACAAACTAGTTTACATTGATCTGACACACTCACATCTTCCTGTACTGTCGTTAATTGACTCTTAATACCTAACACGACTGTAAGAAAATCAACCAACTAGGTAAAGTCACAGCTAAACAGGAAAACAGTAAACTTGGACTTATAGGTGTTTTCTATAAATGACCATGGAGTAAATAAATTTACATACACTATGTATACGTTCTTTGTTCGTTTACTAGACAAAAACTAATAACTTTCAGCGTGGGTAAGATCTCATTATATGTATAACAAAAAATTATGTTAAGATCAAGTTCTGATAAACACATTCTGTAAACCTGACATTCTTGTGAAACTTGTACTAAATATTTTCTTTGTATATCTTAATCCATTCTTTTGAAACTTGTACTAAGTATTGTTTTTTGTATATCTTAATCCATTCTTTTGAAACTTGTACTAAGTACTTTCTTTGTATATTTTAATTCCTCAGACTATTTCTCTTCTTATCCATTCTGAGTAGAAATTACCTCTCATTAAATAAACTTGCACTTTTTTTTATGAAAAACAACAGATTTGTACAAAAAAGAGCCATGCTAAATAAAGAGCGCTACACGTGCTTTCCTTATTATATTCAACTGTATATATATATATATAACTTGGTACTCTTCAGAACGCTATTGATTTACACATCCTTTTACATTCCTGACAACAGAAGTTTATTTATGATCAAGATCTTTGTTAAGCAGGATGAAAGTTGTTTATTTGCGAATGTACGATTTTTTGTTTGTTTCTAATAATTATTCTAAAATAATAGTAATGTAATGCATTTTTATAGGATATGTTTCATTAACTTATCCCTGATTTACCCAAAAAATGTGGTGCTAGCCCAAAGGTGGCGACAATGTTAAAAAAACGACGATCGTGTTACCGGGTGAAACAGATGAACGAAAATGACACTGGAGAGATTTATCACAACGACTAGGTAATATTTTTCATCGAAAATTGAAGTGGAGAGTACGATGGTGATAATTTCTGTGACATATTTCGATTATCCGGTAATAGGTTACTTCATGATGTCCATAGATAGACACTGTAATCATTACAGCAGGTGATAGAGTAGGCCAATTTTAGCAAGTGTATTTTCTGAATTGAGGATATTGTGCGCCCGGTGACTATTAAAAAGACGGTCGTAGTTTTTTCTTTCGTGATCACCGCTTTGACGGCACTGAATCCAGTTATTCTAGGCAACATGATGGAAATCTATATTCAGAATATGTCTTTCAGATTTCAAAAAAATATTTTTTTTCCACCAGCAGCTCATATTTATTCAGAATTCTCTAATATACAACATAAGGCACGACTACACCTTCTTACTTGAAATTAATACTGACGTTACACGTATATTGATGACGTCATATTACCATTACGTCAATGAATATATATCGAATACCAATTTTCCAATTTTGTGTTAACAATGACGTTTAAGAATTGTATCTTAAAACGATTCATTTTCAGTTCTAAAGTTCATATGAGTTTACAAGGCACTGGTAAATAATGCAACACAGAACCATTAATTGAGAATAGGAAAAATGCAAACGTCCAACTGGTGCTGCCTCGGAAGTATTTTAATTTAAGAATTTCACTATAGCTCCATGTGAGTTGTCTTCTGTAAACATACATACTCAAATCGTCAATTGTTAGAAGTCGACATTTCTACAGCTGCTTCTTGATTCTATATATGTTTGAAGAATCTATTTTGTTCAGATGAAAAACTGAAACAATGTTGAGACGGCCACATGTTTTATAAATAACTCCTTTCAAATAATAGTAAATTGTAGTTCTCTTTCGATGTATGGCTTCTTTGTCGGCCAATGTCCACCACAAAATCTCGTTTCCTGAAGCCGATTGCATTTGTGCAAAAAATCTTATTTACAATAGCAATATCTTTCTAAAACCGATGCATTCTTATGATGTAAAACACAATCAGATTGTCCGCTGTATTTATTCAATCGCAAAATGTCTCCAAGAAGAAGGAATTGTTTTTTATAGTACCGAACTGTTGCTTCGAATTCGGCAAAACTTGGTACGACATTGAATTGAATCACATATTCTCCCTCGGTATTAACGTTACCTGTGTTATGAGGTTTGAACAATGATCTCCACGCATTATGAATGATATTCAGTTTCAAATTTGAACACATACGATGCACGTCCTTAAGAATCAAGTTGATGTTTTTTACAATCCATTGCGAAATTTCATGAACTATGCTAGTGTTAGTAGAATACGACTCGGGAATAGATTTACATATGCAGAAGTTCGTGGGTATTTTCAGATCATCACAAGTCCGGTTTGTACTGATATTCCGAAGGAGGCTGGTTCCATATTTCCCAGCAACTCTTGGGGTCATGTGACCTTTGCCAAGTTCAAGGATGTCGTGTAAGGTTGCAAACACATCTACATTGCTTGTAAGCTTGTTTCTATTTTCTTTTAGATTTTCGTATAAATTACGATGTTCTCTACGAAACCAACGGGGTAGAGAAACATAAAATGCAGGCAAATGTTCCTCCAAGCGACCCTGATACGTATTCCTAATCTGTCCGTATCTGCTGCCATGGTCACCAAATATCAATAGTACTGTATTGTCAAGTAGACCACGTGCGTTTAAATCAGTCAATGTCCTGGTCAGTGGAAGGTCAACCACACCTACTCCGTTGGGGTTATCGTGTGAAGGGTTGGTTACAAATGTAAATGTAAAATGGGGAACATGTTGGTATGTTGTGATAAAAGCTGCCAATTTGTCAAATATCGACTGTAGAATCAATGAGTTTCCTGAGCAGAGTCCATTTCTCATTCTAGAAGTTTCTAGTCCCATAACAAACGGTCGCAAATAATAATCTACAGGGGCGGAATGGAAACCCTTTTTTAGATAATGGAAGGTAGCAATATCTGAGGAATCCTCACCCATGAAGGTAACATAACCAGCTTTCATGAAATCCTTCCAGATAAAAGGATAATTATCAAAAAACCCTTTGGTATCGTTCAGTTCTTCTTTTGTAATACCCAATAGCATAAGAAGTATGTTCGGATATGTATTCAGTCCCGCTTTGTTATACCCTAAAAGGTCAACGGAACCCATGGTCTTTGTAAGGAAACTCCGAGTGAAATTCATATGGCGGATAAAGTTCATATGAGAAGTCGACTCTAGTCCTATCATAACCACATTCATAGGTCTTCTCACCATCGTACCGGTATCTTGGATTGTAGATCTAACTTTATTTCTTGAATTAACTAAAGTTTCGTTTCTGACAACAAAAGCAAAATGTTGCTCTGTAAGAAGTGTGTTGTTTGTACCGAAACAACGAACCAAACAAAATTCGTCGGTGACATTGATCAATTCGGAAAAATTAAGAAATTTGTTTTTCAAAAACATGCTTCGCCTGTCGGTACCTATTGCTTTCACGTATGGTTGATAAACACATTTTGAAAATATTTTATAGTGCCTCTCGATAGCAGTTTTATTGACTACTATTTGCAAATGTTTCTGGTACGCAAGAATATTCCATTTTTTACATTGATAATGTTTTTTTACTTTTATGAATTTTTTAATGGTAGGTTCAAAAGGATCGAGGTGCGGAATCTGACATGCCCCCGTATGGTAGTCGTTGTTTTTAGGAACTCCATAGTGTAATTCTGATTTCAATTTTGTTGAATAATGGTTGGGTTCCTTGGTTACAAAGAAATCCAGCAACCATCCATACCAAATTACAGAATTTAACAAGAATCCGACCAGTAGGAGAGAGCAGAAAAAAGTCTTGAAATCAACCGGAAACTTCATCATCGTGGTAGCTTTTTCCTGTAATGGAATAAATATTCAACACAATAATAATTTCTAAAAATATGTTGACAAATCTAAATTTTTCAGAAAGAAAAAAAAATACACATATTTTCTATCATTTCTGAAAATATACAATAATAAATATGCTTTCGACGAAGCTTCTATATTTTCATATTATCATTAGTGAGTCATTCACGTTAAAAAATCTAATATGAAATAAATGTTCATACTGGACTTTTAAGTCTACATTCCTCAAACTGGTCACTTTCTAACGAGCCATTTACTCAGAGAGTTTGGAGTGCAAAGTTACAGTATGTAGTTAACTCAAAGAACTGAAGATTTTAACATAACACACGCCTATACATCCACATGTTACAATATGTTACGATATCACCATCTTCTTCTTCTTAGTATTTTTCGTTTATCGTGTAAGATGCTTACAGACACTACATGAATTGATTATTGATAGACTGATGGTAAATTGTCTCCAGTGTTCAAATTTCAGGTCGGCTTATTACAAGGAGAATCACTATCACCAATAATGTTTCTATGTGTGTTAATGATTGTACAAAAGCCACGCAAGTGTTTATCACCTTTTTATAATAAAGAGTGAGATACAGTAGAACCAAACAATGAATTAAACTGCATCACACTGCTGTTCGATCTTCTAGGACTCGCCAGTGATGCGAAGGGCTAACATTTTGAAGCCTAACAGGCGCCTAAGGAAAATCCAAATTGATCACAAGAAAAGTCAAAATCTAGTTTGGGAGGTGCAGCAGCCCCATAGTTAAATATATTTTGTAATTTTCATCATATGATTTTAAAATAGCGTCAAGTATAGGTGTATTTTCTAAACCGTGCAACTATTCGAGAGAATAAAAACGTGACAAGCAGGTAAGGGCAATCTTCGGTGACTTGAAGTCAACCAGCAGTGTCTACCTCCTGCTATCTTAAAGATTGTATGAAAGACACGCAAGTGGATAGCACCTTTTCATACGTTAGATACAGTAAAGTCAAATAATGAAGCAAACTGCATCATACGGCTGTTTCGTCCTTCTAGGACTTGTTAGTGATGCTACATCATACAGCTGTTTCGTCCTTCTAGGACACGTCAGTGATGCTACACCATACAACTGTTTCGTCCTTCTAGGATTCGTTAGTGATGCTACATCATAGAGCTGTTTCGTTCTTCTAGGACTCGTTAGCGATGCTACACCATGCAGCTGTTTTGTCCATCTAGGACTCGTTAGTGGTGGTAAGGACCTACATTTTGAAGCCTGGGAAGCAACTAAGGAAATTCCAAAAAGATCAGATTGATTCTAATTGCCAAAGTTATCAGAAGTATCAAAATGAAAATTTGATCGAAATGATACATAATTATAAGGGTAAATTTACAGTAGCACATGAAGATTTAGCTACAAAAGGTCGAAAGGTTTATTACTTTCTCATCCGTAAGTTAGTACAGTTTATCTTGAATGAAAAGACAATGTTATCATTATTTGATACTTACTTATTATGCACTTCGAATTAAGGCAGTTAGGTCTTGGGCTTCGTGTCGAATCTGCGTCAGAGATAGAATAAATACATCAGTTGTCTTTAAATAATTTTACAACTGTTATCTAGCAATAATCTAAAATCTCGCTGTACTTGTAATGTATTCAGTGTCTTGGGGTTAAGTAAGATGTCTGAGACATGTGTACTTGTAATGTATTCAGTGTATTGGTGTTCCAGTAAGGTGTCTGGAAATGTTTACTGTTAATGTTTACAGTATACTGGTGTTCAGTAAGGTGTCTGGAAATGTTTACCGTGAATCCATGATAGCATCAATATGTTCGAAATCATCAATAAAAAATAACCACCTTCCGTGATTATTATAGAAATTTAAGTTGAATTCAGGTCAACAGTATCTATTGAATAAAATCATAATAATTTATTATCTGAGTGCATCTGGTCAGTTATTTAGAAGGACGCGCCAGTAAACCCCTATCTGAGAACCCCTGTAGTTTACTGGACAGGTGTGAACTATATCCATCTCCTTCATTGGATAGTTTCTCATCGTCTGACTCTATGTCCTATATGCTTCCGCACATTACTATAGTCAATATACGTAGAAATCATTTGACTTGATTAGGGGCGTATGATAAAGACACTCCAAGATTTGGTTAAACAAATTGAAAATGCGAGAAGATCCAGAATTCGAAAAAATACATTGAACAGAACAGTTTCTAGATATTACTTTAGCAATTAAAATTTATAGATTAACAATTGAAAACTCTTGATTGATCAAGTGCAGGTATTGGGTATGTTTTTAGTTATTTAAGAAATGTGTACTGTGAATGTTTGCAATGTAACGGGTATATTTAACTTGACTTGGCGATATGGGAAGATTGCTCACTCAGCTATGGCAAGTAAGTAGGATTAGCGGCTAGACATTTCAAATTTATATTTGAATCATATTAAATCTAATGCTTAGTACATGAATTATTACTTTACAGATACAGCGGAATTAATATTGAACTCTTATCAGTTTAAAAAATGGTCAACCTGAACGTCTTAAAATGATGCGTTTAAATTATGATAGCCAAAATAGTGGCATTTGAAATTAAACGAAAGTGAGACGCGTTTTCTTGTATGTGGTGATCAACACAAAACGCGCCTTTATGAAAGGAAAGATTACCAAGAATATCAAAGTTGACAGTGTAACTTCATAGAGGGACAATTCCTGGTCAGCAAGGTGTACGTACACTGAATTTACGTTATCAAACGATGTATTCCTTGTTGTTATCTTTCATCACTAAATGCTATATGTAAGCAAATGTTTCTAAATCGTGCCTCTGAACAATACACGTAATTTATTATATGTATCATATTATTTGACGTTAGAGACGTGTAAGATAAAAGGTTTGGCAGATCGAATGGAGGAAACCAGAAATCTAAAAACATGTACCTCTAATCTGCATATTTCAGAAGAGTTTTATGTTCTACCTGACATGCGGTTTGCTATGTGTTGACATTTGAAATGTATATGAAAAATATATATATGATAAATATCGACGGAGACGTATTACACTCTGTGTAAGCTGAAATTACGGACTCAGATTGAAAATTGGTTTCGAATGTGAGTTTTATATAAAGACAATTTCAATTGTATATATGTGTTACAATTAACTTGATAATCTAATTTTGATCACACAAAGTGTAAGACAGTGGTTGTTTATTTTTCATTTGCATTTTTGAAAATTTGTCTTGCTAAAGATGATTTTATGCGATAAATTATTCATATACCAGAATTTCATACCAATACGTTTAACAATTTATTTGAATTAAAATTTACAGTATAAAATGTACATTGAAATCGAGACAATAGCTTTTGACTGGGCGTTTTCCAAAAGTTATGGCCACAATAGACAGATATCAGTCAATTCCATTCAATTCTTTATTACCTTGGGCCTTGCGGTTCATCAGTTCATAATGACATACAACATATACAGGTGTAAACAACAATGGAACACAAACTGTCTCATCCAACACACAAACCATCAATTAGCATAGTGTAGAGGGAATTCAACATGTTGACCTTGTACAGCTAAGTCGTTTCTTTTCGTGTTACTCATTACGAAAAATTTGGATAAATTTTATCATTATTTCCTGTTTACAGATTTCATAAGTTGGATAAATATTTGGTCTATTATAATACTGTTTCTTAATGAAACATTTCCTTAAATCCGCATATCTTTCACATTTAACTATCAAATGAAAGTCATCTTCTAAGTCATCACTGTTACATAAAACGCAAATTCTATTATTCATTTTTATATAATCATACCTCTCAGTTTCAATTATTCAATTTATGAGATGATATTATGATTTTCGCTATTTCCTTCAAATTAGATTACCAATAGATTTTGTAAGTTAATTCTGAAAACCAAAATCTTTACCGATATATTTATACAGGTAACATTTTGAAGATGAATTTATCGGATCACAATACTCTTGTTTAAAGATATCGAACAATCTAGTTTTGATGATATTTATAATATAACCCTGCAAAATGTATCTTCATATTGCCGTATATACCAAACACCCAATCTAAAAAGTACATCTTTCACACCATGCAGACATTCGCTTATTTTGTTAACATGCTTAAAAAATACAATTGTCAGAATGCTCCATTTGATGCAATATTAAATAAGCGATTTTTTCTTCTGATAACTTCCAGAGAAACACTGCCTAGTTTTTGGAAGACCATAACATTTGCAGTAGATTTCGTTGCTCCAAATAATCTTTTGCAATAACTTATATATAGCTTCACAACATCTGGTGCTTTATGAAAACCCCAGATTTCAGCTCTATAATTTGATATACTACAAATATATGTGTCAAAAACGTGAAGATGTGTTTCGAACGTAAAGTAATTTGCTTTACAGTCATTAGATCTACAGAACAATGCTTGTCTACCTTGCATAGATACTTACTGTAAAACTCCCAAGTAATTGAATTCGTCTTCATTCCCTAAAACATAACCATCACAACACTACCACTAATCTTCCTGTCGTGACCTACCATCTTTTAAAAACACCATCACATTTTTGTATATTTACTGTGAGATTCCATATATTTGTATACAATAATAACAAGTCTAGCATTTTCTGTAATCCGTCAGCTGTTTCTGCCTGAAGTACAATGTCGTCTGCATGCATCAGTAAGAATAAACATTATATGCAATTTGATACGAACACTTTTTACTACAGCTGACACATGTGGTATTCTTATGGCTAAGTGCACTGGCATAATATCGGATATCAAGGTAGTTAAGAGACAAATATACAGCTGTTCCTATCTATTAACATTTAAATCACGAGGACAACAATTACAGCGTATTATTAAACTTTCTATTTCATTGTAAGTTTGCTGTCTACTCCTTTCTTGTATCCAGCTTGAGGAAAACGCGACAGATATAACTTAATGCAATTATATTTTAGAGAACGGGTTTAACATTTTAGTCAACAACGTTATATTTGTATGTATGCCTTTATATTTTAATCTCAATTGAATCGACTGATCAATTTAATACATTTCTATGAACCCGTACGTACTGTTATAAGTTTATGTACATTATTTCCTACAGGTCTGATATTTCTCCTTCGATATTTTTCACTGTCTTGTATCTTCATGATATAAATTTCAGGAAGCTACCCCTCTGGTTTTCCAATTCTGGTATTCAAACAAATAACCGAAAAATAAAATATTCCATTTTGAAATTCACTTCATGTTTATAAAGATTCACATATAACATTCATCGAAACATTAAAGTAGAAAATCTCGTTTAACATTATTTACTTAAAGAACAATCCGCTTATTATTCTAATTTGACCTATTCCGGAATGGAACGCGAGACCCGTGCTGTATATGATGGAAGACATATCTTTCCGTGTTTACCTGTTTTATAACAATTCTCTTTTCACCTAAAATGCTATGTTCCAGGTAAATGACCGTGCATAACAGGCTTGTTAGCAATTTTAAAGAAAACATTAATGCGGAAGTTTTTACCTACATATCAGCAGAAAAGAGTATGCAAAGGCCAAAAATGACGTCTGCATTTTTGTTTGTAGGCCTACCCTTACCTGGGCTGGCCGCATAATTTGAAGTAATTGTATAATAAATCTGGCAGTACATTTGATAGGTGTTATGCAATATGTTTACTCATTCGTGTATCTGTGTCGGTAATACTTGTGATATTATGTAACGAGGGTCATAAAACACAAATGTCTTCGCGCTACATTGGTCTCTATGAAAAGTTCTCGCCGATCTCAGGTGTATGTGAACATAATATTTGGATATTGTATTTCAATTTTATTGATATCCCAACACCTTTACAAATGTTATGCAGAGATATGCAATATACTTATAGTATAAGAAATAATTCAGAAATATGATTTTATTAGTAATTATTTAGTAATACTACCCATAGATGTCAAAGGTAAATAAATATCAGCGTGCCAAATAGTTTAATGCAAAATTAAACATAATTACCTGATTACGAAATGTTTGTTTAACACTGTTCAATTTTCATCGATAAAATGTCAGATTGTACTACAGATAACACGTCTATTATGTCATGCTATGAAAGTCCAAGTATACTTAACCTTGCCAATTGATACTTGTACTTTCCGATAACAAATTTGCTTGTATCATCGTATATATACATGTATTTTCGAATTGATGATGTTATTGTAATCAACTTAATTTGCGCTAAGCAATTGTACATATGATCTCTCATGTACTTTTAAAATATTTTGACAATCATGTGCTTTTTTTTTTAAATATTTTGACAATCATGTAATTTTGAAATATATTTTGACAATCGTGTGCTTTTTGAAATATTTTTACAATCTTATACTTTTAAAATATTTTGACAATTATGTACTTTTAAAATATTTTGGCGGTCATGTACTTTTGAAATATTTGGCAATGATGTACTTTTAAAATATTTTGGCAATCATGTACTTTTGAAATATTTTGACAATCATATACTTTTTTGAAATATTTTTTAGAATTATCTACTGTAAATATGTTTTAAGAATCGTGTACTTCTAAAATAATTTCAGTACCATGTACTTTTAAAATATTTTTATCGTGTTTATAATAACTTATATAACTGTGTATGTAGTAATGCTATCACTTCAAAGTATCTTAAGAAGACATATCAACCAGAACTATAAGCGACTAATGGGAAAATAGAGGCCCAATCCTAGACCACAAAATCATTTATCAACTGCATATCAAAAATATAGCGTGTTACTTAGATGTATATACGAATGTATATAGATGATGATTCATCAGAATGTTTCCAATTACCCTAATCGTGGCAGTTTCTATCATTATGCGCCAGTTTACCTTGTTCATTATATTCAGAAATGTCGCTGTATAACAGAATGAACAACACGATTCAAATGAGGAAAATGATAACTTTGATCAATTATATGGGATGAAAGTGGAATGCGGAATAGTTGTGCCTCATAAGGTGCTCTTTCTTTATTTATCGTGTTCTAGATATGTTGTTTCTGGAAAAGCAACATGGCCAAAATGATAGAATAGGTTACCTGTAACTGAGCGACACCGTGGTTTCTCAGTCTCGGGCTAAGATCCTGTAACATTCGGTTGGGATTTTGTTACAGGATCTTAGTCCTCGAATGAGATAACCCGATCTCGCTCAGTTACTGGTAACATTTTTTTTTCTTTGCACCTCCTCCTCTGAAAATAATTCAATGTTTCATCAAAATTTAGCGTATCCCGTAGGAGCCTCAAAACACCCACACACATTCTTCATAAATAAACAATAGTGTAGCGTAAACAAGGTAGGCCGCATTTACACAAAATGCAACATATTTTATAGCGAAGATCTTATTTCACCTACAACATCAGGAATATAAACAACAGCAAAAAAATATATAAAACAAAAAATATCAAGCAGTCAGTAAATTTTGAACAGATTTCTATATATATTCATTCCTATACACTGATGAACACACCAATGTGTAAAAAAAATCTGCGAAAACGCACGCAAGGGTACTAGACAGATGGGCGAGATAGAAAAATCAATAATATTACGTGGGGTATCCCTGTCTGAAGTCTCAGATCACACAACAGTAACTATAGTCTATAATGGCTGCAATGTGAAACAAAGGCGAATACGTGATCGAAGTAGTTTTGTTATTTTATTTTGTTCGTAAATCAGTTCACACATGTTTATTAAGATTTTTTTTTTTTTTTTTTTTAATATTGATTGTTTGAGGAATAAAGATTTTCAGTATATTAAAAAAAGCAAATAGTGTCGCGAATTAAAGTAAGTAAACTGATCAGATATATGATTTCAAGGCAAATATCTGTCATCAATATTCCAACACATCGCCTGTCAAGTTGTACATTTAACTATGCATCAAAATCGGTGCAGTATAGAGTTTGTTACCGTCATAATATCATTTGGTAACATTGATAGGCATAAGAAATTCAAAACTGTATGTATGACATTGAAAATAAATCAAGAAAAATCTATATCTGTGAAATAGTAGTTCACTTAATTCAGCTTTTTCGTAAAACAAAGTTATGTGCTCTTGCGCGAAGGCATTGCTTGTTACGTCATTTGTTTATTAGAGTAACGTCATAAGAAAACGTCGTAATATTCCCACGTAAACCAATGACGTAAAAATCAATGCGTTCTCACAATAGCAGATAATTCTGACAAAATTCATTAGTGTTTCAGCTATTTACCAAAACATAATTTCATGATGTTTTTCAATACTTACAGTTATATAACGTATTCTCATAATTTAAAAACACGGTTTGTGCCAGTTTTTCTTTATCCCCAGTGTAAAGTCGTGTACACCGGACTATAGATTGCGATCAATGACAAATCTTATCTTATGAGAACACTACTGAAATCTTTGTGTTGAAATAAACTTTCATCATAAATATATGGCCTCCTACATCATTCTTTATTTGTTTAAATCAAGATCCTTCACCCTCTCTTTTGACGATTTGTCAGCTTAACATTTCGTCAAATATTGTCTACAGATAATTCCAAACTAGTCTCGCAGAGTATTTGCCCTGTCTAAGAGTAACTTTAATTACGTAAATATGTTACTTAGCTTTTTTTCTCAGAAATTATTTCTGTAATGGCAGATTGTTGATCTCTATTGACAATAAAGAAGTAAACTAAACGGATTTTACAATAAAGCTGTTTAGACAAAGATTCAGAAAATGCGTCAGAATAAATACGACTTTCATATACCTAAAGTTAAAGTAAATACTCGTATCAAAAAAGAACATTCTGAAGTAAATTTTTTACATGTCCTATATACTTCTTACAATTAATGGTACAATATCCGGGATACTCTGCCAAAATAGAAAGTGTAGGAAAATAAATAATCGATCATGATCGAATTAGAAAGGAAATGGACACAATGTCAATGAACATACCTTCTGCCTAGCAACATAAAAAGCAGTGATCATGTCATTTTGTATGTTTCTCAAAGAGTATCGAAACAATTCAGGATTAACCGTTCAAAACAACTGAATGAAAGGACATTTGAATATGGTGGGCTGAAAATATTTCATTTCAGTTTTCAGCTCTTAGGTAACTCATATCTATACTTTATCGGTTAAAAGTGTCAGGAAGAAAGGTTTTATGAGATAAAATCCTTGGCTCTACAACTGTGACAGGATAACTGCAACATCTCTGTCTCCCTTCTGCTGGACGATATTTAAACGAAATCGATGGTTAGAGATATTTGATTATTAAATAAGATATTCATTTCTACCACAAGAAATGTCAGTGTGGAATGGATATGCTGCTTCCATTTGCTTGTCCGAACAACCATGATAATGAACCTTCCTTTGAGATTTGCTTGTCCAAACTACCATGATAATGAGCCTTCTTGTGAGATTTGAAGTTGATCCGTTGAAAACTGCTTGTGAAATCAAGCAGATATTTTCGGTAATTGAATAAGGGACCATAACTCTATGAATTAATCTAAATACAGTGATCGAACTACTCTGAGCTGTTATGTTAATTATATTCGCTATGAAGTTTGATGATGATCAGTTGAAAAAAAACTCAAGTTATCGAGCGGACACCGCGTATGTCCGCCCGTCCGCTTATATTACACGTGCCACCTTTCGACGGGCACATTGAAATAATTCTCATTCGCACTCTCTTAACACATATCTGATACAAGTCGCACGTGCATGCGATATTTCCTTGCTAAAAATAAAATCTACATTAAAATACGAAAGTATTTTTATAATTATTATCTTAGATCTCATATATCACGTACCTCGCTATTCCGATTGAATGTGTCAAGTTTGGTTTCTTCTGGTAATTACATATCTCACTGTTGCGCCCAACTAATTAATTTCCTCTTACACCTTTAGTATTTAACTATCAGATCAAGGCGTCAGTGGAAATTCGATCTGGGCTTAAATGTTTTCAGATATTATCTAATACAGACTAAAACTGAATGCAACACCTGTCGGGAATAAGAAACGTCATTTAAAATAGTAATTTACATATGAATAGACTGCGTACATAGACAGGGACGTCAGTTTAAATCAATGGGGCATCTTAAAGTCAATCTTAAGGTCGCCTCGTCTTTGTCAGGTAGCTTAGTGACGCTAAGATGACTGCCATATGTCGCCTCGTCTTTGTCAGGTAGCTTAGTGACAGTAAGATACCAGGGCATTAATGTATCTTAAATATTATGTACACTGTTTCACAGAAGATGAAACTCATTTTATAATCTCAAGTCCAACATGTTCATAATTAAGAATTATTGATCAGACTTTTCACTTGTAATGTATTCAATGTATTGGGTGTGAGTCAGGCGGCTGAGACATGTGTACGTGTAATGTACTCAGTGTATCGGGGTTACCTTAGGTAAATGTGTACTGTTAATGGTTACTCTGTACTGGTGTTCAGTAAGGTGTCTGGAAATGTGTACTGTGAATGTATACCGTGTACTGGTGTTCATTAAGGTGTCTGGAAATGTTTACTATGAATGTTTACAGTCTACTGGTGTTCAGTAATGTGTCTGGAAATGTGTACTGTGAATGGTTACTCTGTACTGGTGTTAAGTAAGGTGTCTGGAAATGTGTATTGTGAATGTGTAAAATATACTGGTGTTGAGTAAGGTGTCTGGAAATGTGTATTGTCAATATTTACATTGTACTGATGTTCAATATCGTTGATGGAAATATTTACTTTGAATGTGTACAGTGTACTGGTGTTCAGTAAGGTGTCTGGAAATGTGAACTGTGAATGTGTACACTCTACTGGTGTTCAGTAAGGTGTCTGGAAATATGTACTGTGAATGTTTACATTGTACTGATATTCAATAACGTGTCTGGAAATGTTTACTGTGAATGTGTACAGTGTAATGGTGTTCAGTAATGTGTCTGGAAATGTGTACTGTGAATGTATACCGTGTACTGGTGTTTTTTAGAGACCCTCTAGTACATTCAATTTTTAACCGGTGATACATATAGCGTCTATGTAGCACAACTACTTTTCAACAACAAATAGGAAAGCTGTAGACTGAAATTCAGTTTTACCAACAAGGAGGAAGCATTAAGCTAAAGAACAAAGTCACGCTATGACGTTTGAAGCTGCTTAACCATTGTAATGACACCCACCAT
Organism: Ylistrum balloti; assembly: GCF_031769215.1. Taxonomy (NCBI): domain Eukaryota; kingdom Metazoa; phylum Mollusca; class Bivalvia; order Pectinida; family Pectinidae; genus Ylistrum; species Ylistrum balloti. The sequence continues at coordinate 114 of NW_026782018.1, read as the reverse complement.
CCCCCACCCCCCACTTTTTTGAAGACCCTTTGTGAGAACTTGCTAGAGATTTATATATAGAAGCCGAATAGTCTGGCAAACTTGAATTTTCGTTTAAAACAGATTTGATATAGA